>NW_025837782.1:69446-82442 GCF_002878395.1 Capsicum annuum | reverse complement strand
CTTTACCTTATTTCTCCTTTTCTTGATTAAAGCACATTCAAGCTGGGAGAAGTTTTTATTCATTCATTTTCTCTTTTTCACAACTTTTCTTTTCTCATTCTTTTTCTACCACACCCAGTCTTGCATTTATTTTACCTTTCTTCATACTCACTTTACATCACACACCCCTATGATAGCCACCCTCAACTTAGGCTATTTGCCTAAGTCAAAGTCCACAATGTCCAAGGAGGACCAGGGCCAAAACAGGTTCATTGTGATACAAATGGGAAGGTGATAGGTAACATAAAAAGAATAGGCATTCAGGCTCAAAATCAAGATCAAGGGATATTATTCACACATGGAAGGTCATTTAGGCTAAAAGTAAACTAATATCAACAACTGCCTATGATCCTTTCCTAACCGCTATCCTACAACTAAGGCAAGACCAACCGGGAAAGTTTTGGATTTAACACATAACTGGAACTAGGTAGTATCTCACACACACATGGCACAAAGGTATATCATAAGCTACTACCCATTTGGTTCATGCAATTATTTAGCAATGGTTATCATGTCACTAGTACCAAAGCCATAACAAGATGTACAGTGGTCACACATAAATGCATATCACACTGTTATAAAACCGACCATTGGAGAGGTGTTCAAAAATTAACAAAAACATGTTAACTGCCTAAGGTACTTGTATTTCTCCTAGTCAACTATAATATTTTACAACAAATCACAATACGCCTAAACATATCGGATCTACTGGTAAAAATACTTCGAGGAAAAGAGGCAAGACAACAAAAACCCCAAGAGGACATCAACACCCACAAGTATCCCTACCCTCAACTTAAAATCATGCAATGTCTCCAATGCGTTAAACCAAAACAAGAGAGTTAGAAACATACCTGTGGCACCATGGGTGTAAATATCTGATGTCAATAACATAATACAAATACAAATAACAAAATATGTTGGGTTGCCTCCCAAGTAGCGCCTGATTTAATGTCGCAGCACGACTAGGTTATCTTGACTGCTCAGAATTCATCAAGATACCTTAAAAGTGATTCATCCTTTATCCCTCCACTTAGACGATTTGAATCGACAGCCCATCTTTCGATCTTTACATCTTTTAGAAGCATTGGGAAAATGTGAGAGCATTATAAGGCAAGTTCTATCATGCCACTTCGAAGACTTAAACCGCTTGCCTAATTTTGTATCAAACTTTTGTGTGGGCTTATTTGGCAATGGTGAGAATCTTAAAAAGACACTATATGGACATCAATCTTTAAGCTTCTTGGCCTTTAAGATTGGGGTTGTATTATACCCTTTCGGCATGACAAACTCCAAAATGTAGGAATTTTTCTCCTCATTTCTAAAATTCATCATTTGCTTGGGTGATTCGACTTTCATTACATCCACCAACCATAATGTTGAAAAGTGATTCAAGTTAGGTATTTTCCCTAATTTTGAAGTTGCATCCTTCTTGACCTCTTCAACCCAAATTGGGGTAGAGTCTTTATAAGAGATTGACTTAGTTTTTTCTTTTGTCTCTAGCACCATTTCCTAATCTTGTCATCATCTCTCATAGTTGGTTTGGTTGGTTGGGAAATCACCAAGGGTTTCTCAACATTAATATAGGGTTCTTGTTCCTCATCTTCACATTCTTTCATTATTTTAAATGATTCCACAGACAAGATATAATCTAAACATAATATAGAAGAATGCTTTGAATGATTGACCTCTATATCTATCTCCTCATGAATGATTGGCTTCATGTCTTGACGCATATCACCAATAATATCATACATTTTTTCTTGAGATCCAACATTCATTGAAACATAGCTTCAATGCCACTCTTATCGGTGCTTCATTCTTTCTTTTCTTGACCATAAGACCTATCAAACTCATAAGAAGAACTAGAATTTGGGTTAGCGCAATAGGGGAGGGGGAATTTAGGCAATCACTCCAATGTTCATCTTGACCACCACATATAGAACAATCATACTCCCGGTAGGATGGAGATGGTGCACACATCTCTCTCCGGGGAGCATATCTATAATCTTACCAAAAGTGAGGTCCATCACAATATGAAAATGAATCATCAAGATAAGATTTCCAACCACCAAGCTCATGTACATTCCACGATGCCATAGTAATAAGTAAACTAAATAAAAATCTACCTAAGACAAAAAATAAAAGAAAACTAAAAACAAATATTTACAAGTTTGAATTCTAGAAAGTAGGCTAAAATTCCAAACCAACTGAATACGCCAAATTATTCCTCGACAACGGCACCATTTTTGATAACGCTCAACTTACACGTTAATTTAGTGTAAGGCGATTGTCGTCAATATATTTACCCAACTTTGAAGTCGGGGTCGAATTTATAAGGAACAATGTGAGTGGCGATTAAACTAATTTGAAACTATAGCTATAAGTTGAATTCAAACAAATGATACGAAGAGATAAAATGGGGGTTTTTGATGGTCAACCAAGCTCAAAGCTAAAATTTCAATAGTTCAAATCAATGATAAAGAGAAACTAGGGTTGTGATCACAATGATTATTAATCCCCATTAAATAATAGTTGTAGTGTTAGGTTCTCTGACTTGTAGAAAACACCAAACTATCAGTTTTGATAATCCATCTAAGTGTTTCTCAACCTACTTAGATGTTGAACTCCCTAATTCTCTCAAACTTAGAAAATTATTCTATTCATACAAATTTCATCTCAAGTTGATCAATCTTGTTACAGTATTAATCATTAGATGGGAGCTTAAACTTCCCAAATTCTTATTAATAATTCGCTACCTTTAGTTTATTTCTCAGTTCGATAAAATCAACATAAGGCGGGATTTAATGTTTGCAACCAACAAATAACAATTATAACAAAGGAATTATCAAGATGTCCCCATAATCACTCAAACCCAAATCAACTATTAAATCCATGGGGGAATAATCATAGATCCCACAACCCTAGTTGTGGGTTTTAGTTCCATATGAGAAATAAAGAGATAGCAATAATTGTAATCATTATTCAAAGTAAGTAAACTTACAAAAGATGAAGTCTAAAGTTGATTCTTTTCTAAGTTCAAGAGAAAATTCCCACAACCAAATCAAAGAGTTGAAAATTAAATTCTAAGTTTTGAGCCCCCAAAAAGAGATGTCTTTGCCTTTTTAATAAGTTCAAGATGTCCCCCCCTTTTGATTAGAAAACCCTAACATATGCTATAAATACTTCATCCTAATTATGGAAACAAGATCACAGATCACAGTATTTTCTTGGACAGAAGACAACGTGTGTGATGGTTTATCAGGAGTCTGATGCCTTATCAAGAATGTCATCAGCTCCTCTTCACATTTAAGCAAGTTATGTCTTCAGTTGACGATGAAACCTGACGGCTTATCAAACATGTAACAACTTATCATAATTGTCGTCGCTTTTTCACTTCAAGTTCTCAAGCACTGCCTAAGCCTGGCGGCTTATCACAACTCTGATGGCCTATCACAGGTTGTCATCACTTCTTCCAGATGAATCTCATTCTCTGTTTAAGCCTAATGGCAACTCTGATAGCTTATCACAAGGCTGACGACTTATTTGACAAGTCGTTAGATATACTTCCCTCTCTACTTGCTCATAAATCAACTCTTTTACTTCCATTATTGTTAGTTCTCTTACATCTTAACTTTTACTGCAATATCAAAGAGAAAACATTCAAAAATGACAAAAGTTGCTTAATACTTTGCAATTATTCTCAGTTAAAAGCCTCAAATATGTTAGCATCTGCTCGGACATCAATATCTCTTGGTTGGTTATTCATATGCAATGGGTGGAGGAGAAACAAAGAAAGCTTGATGAGATAGAGGAAAGGCAAGTTAAGAATTTCAGGTTCTCTGAGCAGGGTGGTCAACAACAAAGTGGTAAGGATGGTGGTAAGTGGCCAAAGAAGAAGTGGGGGATTCTAGCTCTTTCTCCACAGCTAGTGTTCCTTACCCAAAGCAGTCAGGTGATAGGCGTTAGCAAAGTGGCGATAACTTTAGGGAAAAAGGTGCTTAATCTTAGGATAGTGGGACCCATTCGACTTCACCATGTTCTCCTTGTATGTTCTGTGGTCAGTTTGTATCAGGATTTCTGTAATGAAGGAAGTGATAAGTGTTTCAAATATGGTCAACCAGGCCATATGCTTACAAACTATCTAGTTGGTAAGGTTTATTCAAGAGTGAGTAGGGTCCCGATTGCCTCTTCATCTACTCTTGCACCAAAGGGTGCTGCTTCTGCATCTGTTTTTTCTTCTGGTATTGACACAAGGCAAAATCAGTTATACATACTCATTACCTGATAGAAGTCTGAGGCATCGCTTGATGTCGTGAATGATATGTTGAAACTCTTTTCTTAAGATATTTACTATTTACTTGATCTAGGGACGTCTTTTTCTTATGTGACCCCATTTGTAGCTGTGTATTTTGATTTTGGTCCTGAGGTTATTTTGATTTTGGTCCTGAGGTTATTTCAGAGCTTTTTTTATTTCTACCTCGGTAGGTGACTCTATGATTGTTAAAAGAGTTTTTAGGGGGTGAATGGTACCTGTTGGTAGAAATGAGATTTTGCTGGATTTGTTTAAATTAGATATGGTGGATTTTGATATTATTCTGGGTATGGGTTGCTTACACTTGTGCTGCGCATCCTTAGATTATCAAACCTGTAAGGTTGTCTTTAGTTTCCCTGGTGAGATTGTTATTGAATGGATGGTGGTTCCCAAGCTCCTAAGGGGAGGTTTATGTCATATCTTAGAGCTCAAAGATTAATCTCAAATGGTATCTTAATCATTTAGTCTAGACTAAAGATTCTAACTCGGAAGGTCCTTCTTTGTATTTGGTTCCGGCGGTGAATGAGTTTCCTGAGGTATTTCCTGATGGCCTTCCTGGTGTTTCTCCAAATAGGGAGATTGAATTTGTGATTGATTTGGCTCTAGACACTCATACAATATCTATTCCTCCTTATAGAATGGCTCTGACTGTGTTGAGGGAACTCAAGGAGCAACTTTAGGATCTTTTAAATAAGGCTTTCATCCATCCTAGTGTGTCCCTGTGGGACGACCTGGTATTATTCGGGCATAAGAAGGATCGTTCCCTTGGAATATGTGTTGACTATCGGTAGTTGAATAAACTAACGGTCAAGAACAAGTATCCTCTTCTAAGGATAGATGACTTGTTTGATCAGTTGTAAGGTGTTAAATTCTTTTAAAAGATAAATCTTTGGTCAGGGTATCATCATCTTAAGATTAGGGAGGTGGATGTCACTAAGAAAACTTTCTGAGCCTCGTATCGGCACTTTGAGTTCTTGGATATTGTTATTTTGACTAATGTCCCGGCAGCATACATGGATTTGATGAATAGGGTATTTTATCAGTTTCTGGATCTGTTTGTCATTGTGTTCATTGATGATAATTTGGTGTACTCTAAGAGTGAGGTAGATCATGCCAATCACCTCATGTTATGTTGCAGACCTTGAAAAAGCAGCTGTTGTATGCCAAATTTTTGAAATGTGAGTTCTAGTTAAACGTTGTCACTTTTCTAGGTCACATTATTTCTAGTGAGGGGATCATGGTGGATCCAAAAAAGGTTGTGTTGGTTAAGAAGTGGCCTAGAACCATGACTCCAACCGACATTCAGAGTTTCATGGGTTTGGCTAGGTATTATAGGAGGTTTGTGGAAAGTTTCTTAATGATAGCTGGCCCATTGACTAAGTTGTCTTAGAAAAAGGTAAAGTTCTCTTGGTTGGATTCTTGTGAGGGTAGTTTTGAGAAACTGAAGGACAAGCTAACTTTGGCTTTGGTTTTGACATTGCGTAAAGGCAATGAGGGGTTTGTGGTTTGTTGTAATGCATCCCAGGTGAGACTTAGTTATGTTCTGATGCAGCATAGAAAGGTGATCGCCTATGCTTCTAAGCAATTGATAGTGCATGAGAGGAACTATCCTACTCATGATTTAGAGCTTTTAGCGGTGGTATTTGCATTAAAAATATGGTGGCACTATTTGTATAGACTACACATGGACATCTTTTCTGATCATAAGAGTCTACAGTATATGTTCACATAGAAAAAGATTAACCTCAGGCAAAGGAGATGGCTTGAGCTTCTCAGGGACTGTGACATGAGTCTTCACTACCATCCAAATAAGGCTAATGTTATTGTTGATGCTCAGACCAGGTTGACCATGGGGAGTTTAGCTCAGGTGGATAAGGAGAGGTGGAAGTTAGTGAAGGATATTCACTGCTTGGATAATCTTGGAGTTTTTCTTTTGGACTCCAAAAATGGTGGTGTGCTGGTACAGGAAGTGGTGCTCATCTCTTGGAGTAGAGATCAATGAAAAGTAAATGCCAGATCCTATCTTAATGAAAATCAAGGGTGATGTAGGTGGGCAAAAGGTAATGGTATTTGAGATCAGTGGTGATGGTACCTTGAGGTACCAAGGGAGTTTATGTGTTCCTGATGTCCATGGTTTGTGATAAAGGATATTAATTAAGGCACATGAATCGCGCTATGTTGTTCATACCGGTTCGACGAAAATGTTTCATGATCTCAAGGAGATGTATTGGTGGAATGGCATGAAGAAGGATGTGGCTAATTTTGTGGCGAAGTATTTAGTGTGTCAACAAGTGAAAGTTGAGCACATAAGGCCTGGGGGTTTGTACCAGGAGATTGATTTGCTGGAATGGAAATGGGAAGTAATCAGCATGGATTTCATTACCGGTCTTCCTAGGTCTAAGAATCAATTTGATTCAGTATGGTTCATCGTGGATAGGATAACAAAGTCAGCTCACTTTTTGTCGGTGAGAACTAACTTATCGACTGAGGATTACTCAAGGTTGTATCTTTATGACATTGTGTAGCTGTATGGGGTACCTATTTTGATCATCTCTAATCATGGTAGGCAGTTTTCATCTCACTTTTGGCGGTCGTTTTAGAAAGGGTCGGGGACTAAGGTTAGTCTGAGTAATGCTTTTCACCCACAAACAGATGGGCAAGCAGAGAAGACTATTCAGACATTAGAGGATATGTTTCGGGCAGTGTGATTGATTATGGTGGTAGTTGGGTTGAGCATCTATCTCTTGTAGATTTTTCTTACAATAATAGCTACAATTATAGCATTGGGATGACCCCTTTTAAGGCGTTGTATGGTAGGAGGTGTAGATCTCGTTTTGGATGGTTTGAGCTTGGTGATGTGGATATGCATGGCTCGAATTTGGATTATCGAGCTACGTAGAAGTCGAAGGTAATTCGGGATAGGCTTAAGGCTTCCCAAAGTTGCCAAAAGTCCTATGTGGATGTAAGGCGTAGGGTCTTGGAATTTTAGGTTGTTGCACCCAAGCTCACACATAAGTGTATGTGCTCTCACCAAGTAATATAGTGTCCTTAAAATAAATTTAAATATCTATCCTCAGAGACTTAACAACTATCCTATTCTAGTTCAACTATTAAGATTGAATTAGTGCAAATGTAACCAAAAGAGTTTTGGAAGTTATAAACTAAATGTCAAGTAAACAGTGCACACAAGTAAAGACTAGAGACAATCAATGGATAAAAGCCCAGGGTTAAGTCACTTAGAACAATCATACTACTCTATTGAACTTCATTCGTTAAATTGCTTATCTTGGTCTTTGATTCATAGGGTTTATTGCATGATCATAGTCTCCCGATCTCTAAACATCTACCTAACTTGGACATTACAACTACATCGTTGAGCGGGTATGTAATAATCCAATTAGATGCATTAATACGTCATCCTATATGTGAACCAAGCAAGGCTTCTAGGTATATTCCTATCCTAGACGCTAATTCAAATTCCTTATTTATTTAAAGAATAAGAACTTCGCTCTATTTATCCTCACGTTTGAGATCACATGGTCGACAATATATGTATTCTAAGGTTAGATACTCCTTAAAATAGTTAAAACAAGGATAACAAATAACCAAATGAGATAATAAATCCAAACAAACTCAATTCAAAGTGAAAGAAAACATGTCTTGGGCTTAACCCCGAAAAGGAGGCGTTTAGCCACTAATAGACATAACCTGATACAAGAAACACAAGAGAGGGCTCAAAAACTACTCAAAAAAGTCCACAAATCAACTAAAACCCGAGGAACCCTTTGAGAGCAACTTTCAACCAACAATAACAACACAAGGATTACAAGATACAAGGTATATTTTAACAACAAAACAACAACAACGACATAAGATGAAACAAGTCATGGATTCAACACAAACACAAGGGAAATTGCATAGAAAATAAAGATAGATAGTGAGACCAAGATTATTACAAGATTAAGAACCAAGTGTATTTCAACACTAACCCCTAATAAATGTAACAATCAAAACCACACTTTTACGGTGACCACCAAGGGAATGAACTCACCTCAAGATCTACCGTTTCCAAGCAAAGATCAATATTGGCTTTTCCAAGCCCGATGCTAAGGATGGCTTTTCTAAGCCCTACAACTAAGGGTGTTACACTCTCAAAAGAGAGAAAATATGTCTTTCAATTCTTCATCATTCAAAATCTGCCAAGAAATGAGCTAAAATGATCGATTTATAGTGTATTACAAAGAAGACAAAAAGACCACTTTGCCCTTAATGATAGGTGCGGCCATGGTGTGTAAATACACCATGTGTAATGTCCAAAATGCCCTTAATTAAGGTCCAAAATCGTGAGTCCTCAATCTTAAATGCTCCAAGCAATCTTCCACAGGCGAGATTGCTTTAAGTTATGCTCAAAATAGGTCCTCCATGCATGTTCTTGTACTCTCAAGGTGACCAAGTCTTGAGCCTCTATATGTTGGCCTCCAACGATGTCATCAAAAGATAAGATGGCCATTTGTCCCGTATCATCCTCCCCTTCTTGAAAAGGATTCGACCTCAAATCCAAACCTTGTAAAACCGAAGAGAGGACAAACAAATACAAACTTCTCATGGCATGAGGGTTAGGGTTAGCATAACAAATCATCTTAACATGCCAAGGTTTCACATATTTGCAATAAACCAAGAATCCTTTGAAAGGAATATTAAAAACTCAATAAGAGATGTACAAAGGATTTGGTTATAGGATACATCAAGAGTGACACTTTGCTTGTCATGTAGACCAAATAACAAGTTTGGTGCACCAACATCACCATTTCTAAATTTGGCACCAGGGTCAAATGGGAAAAGTGGCCATAGACACGGGTCTCGATAACACTTCCCTTTCCCGTGGTCTACACCCAAACTAAATGGCATACTCTCTATAATAACATACATATCATCCAAAGCAAATAGAGAGTAGAGAAAGGTATCACTCAAATCGACTTCTACTAAGGTGCTCTCATGTGTGTACTCACTACTAGTTTCCCAATAATCACCATGAGTACTCTCAACAATGAAATCACACAAAGTAGAAGAAGAAGTATCTTCTGCAACTACACATTACTTATCCTTAAGAGTACTACTCTCATCTTCCAAGAAGAGATTTCCCTCTTTAGGAGGAATGTTGTCACACCATTGTGGGTTAGCATTAGGCTATAGCTTCCAAGGCAAGCTATACCATCATTTTCACCACTAGGTTCATTAGGAGTCTTTAAATCATCTTCAAACAAGATATTATACCTAAAAAGAGTGTGTTACCTCACGGACAGATTTGCAACAAGCAAGTTGCTCACTCTCTAAATGATCAATATCAAGTTTCAAGGATGCTTCAAACACAATATTACCCCAAGAAGAGCTCTCGGGTTCATTCTCACTTTGTTGACCAACATTTTCAAATACATCACTCACTTGAGTCCTATTAAGCACATCACATACATACTCAAGTGGTGGACATTTTTCACAAACAAGTTGATCAACACCCATTACACAAGACGATGTACTTCCATTCAACATATAGTCTTCAATACTAGGTGGACATAAATTGATCTCACAAGAGGAGTCAATTTCGTCATCAATAGGATAACTAGTGTATCCACACTCATAATATGTACATTATCAACAAGAGGCAAGGAATCGTTAGACTCATAAATAAGTAAGCTACTACTCACACTCAATGGATTACTAGCCATACAATTATCATTCACATGCATTAAAGTGTAAAAGTTAGCTATTTTACCTTGAAGATCTTGAGTATACTCTTTCTTGCCGTGAGGTGAAGGTCCTCCATAAGCTTGGGCAGAAACTTTCTTTTGACATTGGTCGCCTTCGCTTGCCATGTTGGTACCTACACAAATGTCCATAGAAATAGAAAGACAACCAAAGTTAGCACGGTTTGGTGGTAATCCCCTCACTTTGCTCAATACAACCTCTCCTTTTTCCACTCTCGAATTACCACCTTTCACTTTCTTACTCCTCTCGATCTTTTGTCTCTCATAATAATTCAAATTGGAGTAGGTAGGAACTTCTTTTTGCGGCCTGAGCAGAATGTACGTCTCGAGGCAATTTTCCCATCGGTCTCTTACAATATTAGGCTAATTTTTCATATTTGAAACTTTATGTTGTGCAAACCAATCAGCGCCCAAGCTCACATGACCATAGGTTATGGGAAAAATATCACACCACACCTCCTCATGGTAATTAAATTGGGAGAAGACAACTTTTACCCTCTCGGTAACCTTAAACCTATCCAAGAAGTATGGAACAAGTAAAGGCTCGCAAAATAACCCCAAGTAATCAACCATGGATGGAACAATGTAGTTTCTATAGTACCTATCATTTAACACAACAAGGCATCCCGGTATCCCACAAATGGTCACCTTTCTAGAGTGTACACTCCTTCTCGGATCAACATTGTAAAGGACATGAGTACCCCTTAGTTTTGGAGATGCATACCCTCTTCTTCTCATTGGACAACCTACACTATAGCTAGTATAAACATTCACACTATATCGACCTTGATAAGAAGTACTACAAGGTGGAGAATATGAATCTTCACACTTCTCACGTGCACTCTCATCATAGTTCTCATAAGATTTACGAACGAAAGGGTTATACCTAACACCAAATCTAGGTTCAGAGTGGGGAGTGCAAGACTCCTCACATGTCCCAACTTCATCATAAGATCCATCACGAGGTCCTACATCATCTCCAAAGTCACCATAAGCACTAGGAACTTCATTCACCTTATTTTCTCCCTCAAAACAGTAACTTTCAAATCTACCTATGTTTTGATCATGGCTATTTTCATAGCCTCCGCAATCTCCCTCAACTTCGTAGCCATAAAAACCCTCACTACAATCATAGTCTCCCATATTGTAGTCAAAATAATCCCCAACTATCGAAGTCATGTTCCCCTTATATCCCCCTTTAAACCTACAAAATGAACAAACAAGATTAGTATTAAAGCTCCTCACCAACACTCGTATTTACTCACTTTTGTGATCCTCACAATTGGAGCGGCGAATATTGAAAGTTGCTTATACTCCGATAGTCAATAAGATGTCAATTCTACTTGGTGGCCGAAATAGATTCTTGTTTGATCGACTCAAGACACAAAACAAAATCTACTTACAAACTTGAAACAAAGAAGTTACAATGAGTTAAAAAAATAAGAAAAGCACATAAATAACGAAGACACAAAAGAAACAGACTCAACAACTAATCTACAACTAAGTAGGTGATTACTAGTTGATAATTAGTATTAGAACCAACAACGAAAATAAGGGACAATAAAAATGAAACTAAGAATCTAAAATTTTGAACTCAAAAATATTGTGTGAACAGTTGCAGTGATGATGTGGCAGCCACATATTAGTTTAGTTTTATCAAGTGGTTATTCTCAAAAGTTCAAGTCTTGGTCAAAAATTAATTTGGATTGATGGAATTTCTTTTAGGAGGGAAAATAAATCTTGAGGCCTTTTTCAATTTTCAAGACTTGACTTTTTCTTGTACTTCTCCTTGAAACATGGGTCTTAAATCATGAAAAAGTGGTTGAGAAGCGATATAAAGTCTTTTGGTGGTTAGGGGTCTTTCAAGACTAACAAGTACATACACCTTTTCCCTTCACCTTTTAGGATCTAACATTCACTTTATGTTATAACAATATATGAAGGAAGGTGAAGAACTTCAAGAACAACAACAACCACACCAAGTACACTAACAACAATCTTCAAGAACAACAACAATTCCAACGGCCAACTCCAATCCACAATAACAATATCTCCAACACTTGGCCAAGACAACTACAACTTCAACAAAATGGTTCTCAAGCCACCAAGTAACAACAATATCACGTGGTCAATTTTAGAACATCAAGGAGAAACCACACGTTCAAAATAGTCCACCACAAAAATGGTCAACAACAATGGGCCAAGCTTATGTTCACAACAACAAATTTCAACAAGTTCAAGCTCAAGTTTAGATCTAGACTCAAAGTGTTAGTGGACAAGAAAACTAACACTAGAAACAACAAAACAAACAAGAACACTACTAGATCTAGTCACGCAACAAACAAATCTTGGCCAAGATAACAACAACATAATTTTCGGCCAAGAACACAAAATGGATAGAGTTGCACTTTTCTGGAAAAAAAATTTCAGTTTTTAGCTTTTTTTTTTTGAATTTTCGTCCAAGATAACCCAAGATTGGTAGTGTAGGAACACAACCAGCCTTGCTTTGATACCAAATGATACAAGAAAGACAAGAGAAGGTTCAAAAATTACTCAAAACAGTCCACAAATCAACTAGAACCCGAGGAACCCTTTGAGAGCAACTTTCGGCCAACAATAACAACACAAGGATTACAAGATACAAGGTGTATTTTAACACCAAAACAGCAACAATGACACAAGATGAAACAAGTCACGGATTCAACACAAACACAAGGGAAATTGTATAGAAAATAAAGATAGATAGTGAGACCAAGATTATTACAAGATTAAGAACCAAGTGTATTTCAACACTAACCCCCAATGAATGTAATGATCAACCCACACTCTTACGGTTACCGCCAAGGGAATCAATTCACCTCAAGATCCACCGTTTCCAAGCAA
>NW_025837782.1:26974-66446 GCF_002878395.1 Capsicum annuum | reverse complement strand
TAAAGATAGATAGTGAGACCAAGATTATTACAAGATTAAGAACCAAGTGTATTTCAACACTAACCCCTAATGAATGTAACAATCAAAACCACACTTTTACGGTGACCACCAAGGGAATGAACTCACCTTAAGATCTACCATTTCCAAGCAAAGATCAATATTGGCTTTTCCAAGCCCTATGCTAAGGATGGCTTTTCCAAGCCCTACAACTAAGGGTGTTACACTCTTAGAAGAGAGAAAATATGTCTTTCAATTCTTCATCATTCAAAATATGCCAAGAAATGAGCTAAAATGACCTATTTATAGTGTATTACAAAGAAGACAAAAAGACCACTTTGCCCTTAATGATAGGTGCGGCCATGGTGTATAAATACACCATGTGTAATGTCCAAAATGCCCTTAATTAAGGTCCAAAACCGTGAGTCCTCAATCTTAAATGCTCCAATCAATCTTCCACACGCGAGATTATTTTAAGTTATGCTCAAAACGGGTCCTCCATGCATGTTCTTGTATTCTCGAGGTGACCAAGTCTTGAGCCTCTATATGTTGGCCTCCAAAGATGTCATCAAAAGATAAGATGGTCATTTGTCCCATATCATAACCGTAATCCAATTAATTGAATGCATGATATAATCTATAATAAAGATAAATTAAAGAGAAATAAACCCTAATAAGTGTTGAGCAGCCCCTCTCTAAAGCGAAAGTCGTCCAAAATCTGTCCAAGGTCTCCAACAAAGTGTACAATGAGACCTTTTTATAGTGGGGGATTTTTGCCGTATGTGGAGTAAGGAGTGCATCGCATTGGTCAGCCCTTTTGGAGAGAGAAGCACATCGCCTTTCTTAGTCCACTATATATATCAGCTCACCATGTTGCTTAGTCCATGGGGGAGAGATGCACTTCGCAGCCAATTCGCGTAGGCTCACTGGAAATTGTCTTTGACGCCAAACTTAGCCTTTTGCTTTTATCTTCCATCCCCCACCTTGTGGTACTGTTTCTACTTTTTTAACAGCTTGTATATCATCAATATATCCTCAATATCAACTCATAAAGAATCATACATCATCATACACCATAGATTAGAGCTCAAAATAGCACAACACTCACAACAGTGAACTAGAAACTCGAGCTAAAACTGGGCTAGCCCACGTTGATCTTTAACTTAATGTTTCGACTATTCAATTAATTCACTTGCACTTTGGACATTATAAACAAGTTTTTCCACACATAATTGCCTAATAAAACCATTAGGAATTCATTCAACACATTAGAATCCATCGTGATAGACTAGAACAACACCTGGCTTAATCTAATAAAACTAGTTTTCTCGTCTAGACTCTTAAGCGATCAATTTTAACCTGAACATGTTTAAAAACACCTTTAAAAATTGTACTCATATAATTAAACACTTATATGATCAATTATATCATCATTAACACATAAAGTACACGTATTGTCCTCAAAACAAGGCTAAATAAGCTAAGATAACCACACTAAAGTGCATAAATAAACCCAACATCACCACCCTACACTTAAAGCCTTGTTCATCCTAGAACAACTCTTTACACTAAGGATCATAAGCTGAGGGACTCTACACTTCTACTACAAGCAAGACACTTAAGCTAGTACCCCAATGACTACACCAAATACAAGTTTCTACACTAAACATGTCACAAACACCATTGAAAGCTCAAGAATACTACTTCAAAACATTGTAGCCTCACGAATTGACTCACCTAATTGGCGAACTCATGCATATTGTTCAATCAAAGAAATCATATAAATCACCCAATATTCATCAAACAAGTGCCCTCACAACAAGAGAGTTACTCATAAACACTCACATAAATGTAATTTATAACAAAATGGGTACACGAATCAAGTTACGCTCACTCTCAAGGAATTCACAAGTTACATATAATGAAAAATATGCTTGCCCTTAGTGTAGCACTCCACTAATATCAGATGATGACGCTCAAAATCAAATAGGTCTTTAAGGGTTGTAATGCAGGCTAAGGGATGGGTAAGAACTATTTTGGTCAAGAATAGTGACTTGCTTCCCTAAGTGCTTTAATACATCACACGTTACAATTAATTCACCTTTAACATCCAACTTTCACCACTTCTATCTACCCATATATTTTCTTTTGCCCCATCTCATTAAACTCATTCACAAACACTATGGTGAGAGTATTCTGAATGTACAACTGATTTAATTAAACAAATTTTTATTCTTTTCATTCCTCAACTACCAATCACAACAGATCCATTTTTACACACCAATAACTATTACCTTAGGGCTTTAATTTCACCTTTCTCCTACTTGAATTTCTAACTCCTTAACTTCATTAATTTTTTATTAAAGCGCTTAGGAGCTTTGGATCTAATTAAGGTCAGTCAAAGAAGGGATTAGGCTACATCTAGGCTGCCAAAGAAAAAACTAAAGACTCAATAAGGTTAACTAGGATAATACAAAGGGTAGGTAAAAAAAGGTATAAACTTGCTATCAAATAAACGCCTATATCATCTCCTAAAATCATACTTTTTATTTTTATTTACACACACACCAAGCAAGTTCTAGACATCATATGCAACAAGGAATATACTACAACCTCGCATCAAACATAGCACATGCTCAAATCAAGTAGGATCATCATAGACTCTTAACCAAATAATCACATGAATTCAATATTAAGCCAACAAGTACAAGAGTCATAATCATGATCCTAGGAGTCTCAAAAGTAGTAATTCACATAATCAATATGCTATTTTTTTTATTTTTTTAACAAAACACTTGCATCATGCAGTCAAATATAGCACAAATAAGAACATCTCACTTATTTATTCCTAACACATAAAATTTTAAAATTACCCTAAAAATAGGAATTTACCCACCCCACACTTAAAAATCTACTTTGTTCCCAAAGCATCTTTATACACAAGAAGGTTCGGTGACCCTACACTCAGTATCTGCCTGCTCTTAGCTTAGGTTTTTTGGTACTCAGACGTCCCATCAACCTTTGAATCGATAAAACCAAAAACTACATGAAGTAAAAACTAAAAATACTAAAAATAAAACCTACCTGAACTTGGGTTGCCTCCCAAGAAGCTCCTGATTTAGTGTCGTGGCATAACCCAATCTACGATTCATTCATTTTCCTTCATTCTTTTTCTCACACTAGGACACCATCTTCTTATTTGTTTCTAACCTCTTGAGTGTGAACTCTTAAGTTCAATAGTTTTCTCAACTTTAGCCTTTCAGGCTCATCAATTTGCATCATTTTAGGTTATGGTATTGGAGGCTTGGGATGCTCAATGAGAAAGTTTGAAGAGGTTTTTTATGGAATAAACTTCACCATCCCACACTTATTCCCTTTAATCACAGTAATCATGCACAAATCTTAGTAGTAGAATAGTGTCTTGAGTGGTTTGTACACTTTGAATACCGTCTCTTCATCATCCAGCCTTATTATGAGCGTTCCCTCTCTCAAATCTATCAAAGCTCCTCATGTTACTAAAAATAAACATCCCAAGATGACTGGCACTCTTTCATCTGCCTAAAAATCTAAAACAATAAAGTCAGCAGGAATAATAAACTTACCAACCTTAATGAGAACATCCTCTATGATTTCTTTAGGATGGGCTAGGGTCCAATCTTCCAATTTAAGTATCATAGTGCTCGGTCTCGGCTTCCCCAGGCCTAAGGTTTTAAACAATAAGAGGGGCATCAAGTTGATACTTACCCCTAAATCACTAAGTGCGTATACTATCTAACTATTGCCAAAGTAAATTGGGAGAGTGAAACTCCTAGGGTCTTAAAGCTTTTAGGTCATTTTCTACATCACCACAGAACTACATATCTCAATGAGTGTTACTGTCTTACCATCCTGTAGCTTAACTTTGTTAGTGACCACATCCTTCAAGTACTAAGTGTACTTGGGCATTCTCTGCATAACATCTAAAAGAGGAAGGTTAATATGAAGCTATCTAAATTTTCAAAGAACATTTTGAAGCATGCATCCTCATTTGCCTTTATATGTTTCTGTGGAAAGGGTAGTGGTATTCACTTTTTCTTCTATTCAGTAACTTTTACTTTCGAGTACTCAAACTTCATCAAATTTTCAAAAACTTTTTTATCTACATGCTTAGGATTCTCTTCTGTATTTAGCTCCTTGGTTTTCTTTGAAGGTCCTTCATTCAGATCCTTAACACTCCTTAAAGTGATTGCCATTACTTGTTTAGGATTTTTGGTATCACTTGGCAAACCACCTTGAGGCCTGGTACTTTGTGCCTGTTGCATCTGCCCTAATTGTATCTCCAAGTTTCTTATGGTAATCAGCTGATTCTTCATCTCTTCCTGTTGGAGCTTTATGTCTGCTTGTTGACTTTTTATTTCTGTAGCCAACTATGCTTGACTATCTATAATTTGTTTCAACATCTCCTCAACATTATTCGTTTGAGTCGTGGACTGATTACTCTAAACCTGTTGTTGCTGAGACTGTTGTTGTTGATTATTCTATTAATGAATTGGGTGCTAAGTCTGTCACTTTAAATTTTGGGCGTTCCTATAATTCTGCCTTTAAGATTGCTCACAACATCATGTACTCTGGATTTGCAGCACACATAGCCACTGAATGCCCATTGTTACCACAAACCTTACACCAACCTGCAGTCTGTTGAATTGTATTAAATGTGGTTACAGGCTGTGTAACCTCCAACTTTATATTGCTTAGCTGATTTTGTAGAGCAGCAATCTGGGTGGATATAACAGTAAATTATTACACCTCCACATACCTGCAACCTTCTTTGTAGCATTTCTTGAGTCTAAATATCATTCAAGATTTTGAGCAATCCAATTCAACAAGGTATACAGCTCATCATACGTTAATTCCAAAGCCTAACCACCTGCAGCTGAATCTAATAAAAAAAATTCACTATGATCAAGTGACTCAATAAAAGAATGAGCTAGTACCTCATTGGATTATTGATGATATGGATAGTACCAAAGAAGAACTTTGAACTACTCCCAAGCATGATATAAATTCTCATCTGGATTTTGTTTAAAGCACACAATGTCACAGCAAAAGTACCAAAAAAGATCTTTGAAATACTCCCAAGCATGATATAAATTCCTATCTAGCTTTTGTTTAAAGCACACAATCTCACAACAAAGTCTCGCAGTCTTGCCAGATGGAAAGAATTGGATAAGGAATTTCTGGGCTAAGTTATCCCATATTGTGATTAAACTTGTCAGCTCAGTGTTCAACCACTTCTTTGCTTTCCCCAACAGTGAAAAGGAGAATAGTGTCAACCTAACATAATTAGTTGACATACCAGTAGGGATGAATGTGTCACTGATATCCAAAAAGTTATACAAATAGACTTGTGGATCTATATGTGAAAGCCCCATAAACTGTCCACTACTGATCAAAAGTTACGCCATGTTCTGTTTCAGCTCAAAATAACCTCTAGTAGCAGGTTTCTAAAATGAGAGGTCAAATTTGTCAAAAGTGGGAATGCCACTTCTCGAACTATCCTATGGGATGGTTGATCTTCAGCCATTAGAGCAAGATTTTCTTGTTCCTCTTGAAATTATGAGACATAGGGGAGAAGGATACTTCTCTCCTTTGTTGTTGGAAGCGTTGCTCAGGTTTGGGGCATGGTTTAACCAATTCCCTATCCCTTGACAGCTTACTAGCTTGTAAACCTATTTCAAACAAAATCAATCCTAATACCAAGAGTAAAGTACCAAAGAAATCTAAAAAGTAAATCTAAAACAAAAAATAGTTTCCAATTTACCAGTCCCAAGCAACGGTGCCAAAAACTTATTACGCCAAAGCTCACAC
Source organism: Capsicum annuum (assembly GCF_002878395.1). Classification (NCBI taxonomy): domain Eukaryota; kingdom Viridiplantae; phylum Streptophyta; class Magnoliopsida; order Solanales; family Solanaceae; genus Capsicum; species Capsicum annuum. The sequence continues at coordinate 60,602 of NW_025837782.1, read as the reverse complement.
GCAAGTGTACGTGCTCTCACCAAGTAATATAGTGGCCTTAAAATAAAGTCAAATATCAATCCCTCAGAGACTTGTGTTAACAAATATCCTATTCTAGTTCAACTATTAAGATTGAATTAGTGCAAACGTAACCAAAAGAGTTTTGAAAGTTATAAACTAAATGTAAAGTAAACAGTGCCTAAAAGTAAAGACTTAAGACAATCAATAGATGAAAGCCCAGGGTTAAGGCACTTCGAACAATCATACTACGCTATTGAACTTCATTCATTAAATTGCTTATCTTGGTCGTTGATTCATAGGGTTTATCACATGATAGAGGTCTCCCGACCTCTAATCATCTACCTAACTTGGACATTACAACTACATCATTAAGCAGGGATATAATAATCCAATTAAAAGCGTTAATATATGACCCCATATTTGAACCAATCAAGGCTTGTAGTTATATCCCTATACTAGACACTAATTCAAATTCTTTATTTCATAAAAGAATAAGAACCTCGCTCTATTTATCCTTACGTTCGAGACCACATGGTCGACAATATATGTATTCTAAGGTTAGATACTCCTTAAAATAGTTCAAACAAGGATAAACAAATAACCAAATGTGATAAGAAATCCAAAAAAACTCAATTCAAAGCGAAAGAAAACATGTTCTTAGGCTTAACCCTGAAAAGGAGGCATTTAGCAACTAATAGACATAACTGTAATCCAATTAATTGAATACATGATATAATCTATTATAATTCTAAAGTAAGATAAAGAAACCCTAAAATAAGGATAAATAAGCTAAGATAACCATGCTAAAGTTAAAAAATACACCCAACATCACCACCCCACACTTAAAGCCTTGTTCATCTTCGAACAACTCTTTACTCTAAGTATCATAAGCTGAGGAGACTCTACACTTCTACTACAAGAAAGAAACTCAAGCTTGTACCCCAATGACTACACCAAATACAAGTTTCTACACTAAGCATGTCACAAACACCATTGAAATCTCAAGAATACTACTTTAAAACATTCTAGCCTCAAGAATTGACTCACCTAGTTGGCGAACTCATGCATATTGTTCAATTAAAGACATTATATAAATCACCCAATATTCATCAAACATATGCCCTCCCAACAAGATATTTAACAATAAACACTCACATAAATCCAATTTATAACAGAATGTGTATACGAATCAAGTTACGCTTTGAATTATATTTTTTTTGGATTGCTTATCATATTTGTTATTTGCCTATCCTTGTTTTAACTATTTTAAGGAGTAGATAACCTTAGAATACATATATTATCGACTATGTGATCTCGAACATGAGGATAAATAAGGAATTTGAATTAGCGTTTAGGATAGGGATATACCAAGAAGCCTTACTTGGTTCACACTACACATAACATTCACCTATCTCTTACGAAGACACAAGGTCGGAATCCACCTCCCAAGCATCACGTTTCCAAGACATGAGATCAACAAGAGTGATTCCACACTCTCTATGCCTAATTTTGGTTTTGGTGCCTCAAGGAGAGAGGACTTGTGTTTCTTTATGTTTCACGACTTACAACATCATAAATAATCTAAGTCTAAAAGCCCTACAATGTTCTATTTATACTAGGTTACAAATAAAATACAAAATGTTCAAAATGCCCTTTTAAGAGCTAGTCTCCCTTCAAGTGTATTTATGGGATGCCTTGTTATGTTCCAAGGCTCTTATTTACACTCCATGTGTGAGATTAGGGTCGGTTTAGTGTGTTTTAAGTCCTTCACTCGCATACTCCAAGCCCCAGGTTCATATATTCTCATATGCGTCCATCTTTGTGGTCGTACTTGTATCATCCTCCCCTCTTTAAAAAGGATTCGACCTCGAATCCATGCCTTGCAAAATCAAAGAGAGATAAACAAGCACACTTCCTCATGGAATGAGGGTTAGGATTATCAAAAATAAACAATAATGGTATGCACTCAAAACACTCAAAATAGCCCACACCAAAAAATTCACCAAGTACTTGGCTATGATAAGAACCCAAAAGAAAGACACCTAAGCCGAGAGTAAATCTTCCCCACTCTAAGATGGCACCGGATTCAATGGGAAGAATGGCCATAGACACGGGTCTAAGTAACACACCCATTTTCCATAGTCTTTACCACAATCACACGGTTACTCTCTACATTGGTATACATATCATCACAAGTAAAAAGAGAGTAGAGAAAGGTGGCACTCAATTCAACTTCTACTATGGTGTCCTCAGAAAAGCCACACAAAGTAGAAAAAGAAGTAGTTTCCAAGACCACACATTCCTTACCCTTAAGTGTACTCTCATCTTCCAAGAAGAGATTTCCATTTTTAGGAGGAATGTTGTCACACCATAGTGGGTTAGAATATATGCTATAGCTTCCAACGCAAGCTATACCATCATTTTCACCACTAGGTCTATTAGGAGTGTTTAAACTATCTTCAAATAAGACATTGTACCTAAAGAGTGAATGATCTAACCCGCGGACAGATTTGGAACTTTTACTCTCTAAGGAATCATTATCAAGTTTCAAAGATATTTCAAGCACATGATTAACCCTATGAGCCAAGCAAACATTAGAATTCTTACAACAACATAGGCTCACAGGTTCACTCCTTTTTTCTTGACCAACATTTTCAAATTCTTCACTCACTTGAGACTCATTAATCACATTACACATTTTCTCAAGTGGTGGGAAAGTTTTACACACAAGTTGGTCAACACAATTTTCATACGATGATGTACTTTCATTCAACACAATAACTTCAACACTAGGTGGACACAAATTGATCTTACTAGAAGAGTCGATTCGGTCATCTATAGGATCAACTAGTGTATCCACTCGCACAACTTTTACATTATCTACAAGTGGTAAGGAATCAATATACTCATACGTAGGTAAGCTACTACTCACACTCAACGACTTATTAGTCACACATTCATCATCCACATAAACCAAAGTGTAAGAGATAGCTATTTTACACTGACGTTCTTGAGTATGTTCGTATTTACCTTGGTATGAAATTCCTTCACAAGTTTTAGCAGCAACTTTCATTGAGAAGATCTCACCGCAAGGTGTTTGGATCTTAGGTTTTGAATTTGCAGGGATAAGTGTGGATACCAATTGGTGTATCCTTTCAGCGTGCCATTTCATGTCTTCAATATTATCGGTGATGCATTTAAATGTGGCATCGAGATTGGTGGTAGCCATGGTACCTAAAAGAAAATACAACAACGAACAACAAAACAAACAAATTTGTTAGCTAAAAAATGCCTCATCACACTCTCACTCTCAATTTTTACCTCACACTTGGTTTCACAAGTGTTGAAAGTCGGCTTGTACTTCGTGAATGATTGAAGAAGGAGTCCACCTTGGTCTGGAATAGATTTTCATTCGAGTTGACTCAATGAAAATTTACTTACGAACTTATACCAACAAGATACAATAAATTCACAAAAGAGAAAAGCACACAAAGAACGTTAACACGAACAAACGGACACAAAACTAATTTACAATCTAGTAGGAGTTTACTATCTTGTCAATTAGAATTCGGACCAATCAAATGAAACTACGGAACAATAAAAAAATAAGAAAATCTAAAATTTGAGACAAAATTTGATGCATGAACAGTTACTTGATGACGTGGTAGCCACGTATTGGTTGCGGTCTTTCTAACGAATTATTATTCTCAAATGTTCATGTCTTGGTAAAAATTTAAATTGAATTGGTGGAATTTTATTTTAGGAGGGAAAAATAAGTCTTGGAACCTTTTTCATTTTTCAAGACTTTGACTTTACTTGTACTTCTCCTTAAAACATGGGTTCTTGGATCATGGAAAGTTGTTGGAAACTGGTTGAGATGTGACTGACTAGTTGATGAGTGATGGTAAGTGTTTCAAGACTAACAAAGCTTCACCTTTTTTCCTTCACCTCTATAGATCTAAGGTTCACTTTATTTTAACAAGCTATGAAGGTTGTGAAGAACTTTAAGAACAAAATCAACAATTACCAAGAACAATCAACAACAATCTCCAAGAACACCAACAATTTCACACGGCCAACTTCCAATTTTCACAATACAATATCTTCAACACTTGGCCAAGACAACTACAACTTCAACAAAATGGTTCTTAGACCACCAATGAACAACAATATCATGTGGCCAAGCTTATAACAACAACAATATGAAGGCCACAAGGACAAAGCAGTCCACCACAACAATGTTCAACAACAAATCGGCCAAGTCCAAGTTCACAACTACAACTTCAACAAATAAAAGCTCAAACTTAGATTTAGACTCAAAGTGTTAGTGGAGAACAAAACTAACACTAGAAACACTCAAGACAAGTAAAAATCTCGGATAAGACACAACAAGAATACAATTTTTGGCCAAGAAAACAAAATGGACAGATTGTTCTTTTTCAGGAATTTTCAAATTTCAATTTATTTATTCTTTAATTTTTCAAGTGAGCTAGCCCAAGATTTTATCTTTTAGGAACAATATCAGGTCATGCTTTGATACCAAATGATACAAGAATGACAAGGAAAGCATGAAACAAACACCAAATTAGTCCACAAGTTTGAAGAACCGAGGCCTCCTTTGGTGACCACTCTTGAATTCACTACAACAACAATGAAAATACAATAACAACAATATATTGAAGGTGTGATACACCAAAAAAGCAACAATATGATAAGATGGACAACAATAACAAGATTAGAACAACACGCAATTTTACTAACTAGAGATAGAAACGGTTACAAGAACACAAACTACTACAAGATTACTATAAAAGTAAAGGGATAGTTAGATAGACTTAATGAAGGTATAATCTTAAGAACCCAAAATCATATTCCACTCTTAGACCCTTAACACTACACATTGGTTCACCTATCTTTTACAAAGACACAAGGTCGGAATCCACCTCCCAAGCATCACGTTTCCAAGACAAGAGATCAACAAGAGTGATTCCACGCTCTCTATGCCTAATTTCAGTTTTGGTGCCTCAAGGAGAGAGGACTTGTGTTTCTTTGTGTTTCAAGAATTACAACATCATGAATAATCTAAGTCTAAGAGCCCTACAATGTTCTATTTATACTAGGTTACAAATAAAATACAAAATACCCAAAATATCTTTTTAAGAGCTAGGCTCCCTTCAAGTGTATTTAGGGGATGCCTTGTTGTGTTTCAAGGTTCCTATTTACACTTCAAGTATGAGATTAGGGTCAGTTTGGTGTGTTTTAAGTCCTTTACTCGCACACTCCAAGCCCCGGGTTCATTACATTCTCAGATGCGTCCATCTTCGTGGTCGTACTTGTATCAATCCGACAGAAATTTTAAGCAGTTTAAGTTGGGGGTAATCTGGATATTTCCCCTCTTAACCTCTTAAGGCCCTACGACTTATATCACTATTGGGACTTTATTTACCCTAGTATTCATAATACTAAAAACTCTCTTAAACACTCTCAAATTCTCTCAAGTCTCTTAGGATAAGAAAGGCTAGAGTTTCATCAATAGGATCATTTGGAGCTTACAAGGTGATTTCTTTTCATCATCTTCGTAATCTAAGCCATATAATCCTCCCTCATTGTTAGTTCCAACTAAAGGCATATTTTATGAATTATTTTCATGGCATAAATATTATATGGTTTTGGCTTTCAAATATATGTTGGGTGTTTTGGTTACAAGGGTTGGTTATGGTTTTCCCATGTCTTTTACTTATTGTTTTCATATTATTATGGTGGTTTGAACATTTGATTGTATGGGAATGGTTAATTGGTGGTTGGCTTTGGCTATGGAAATACTAATCCCCCAACATATTTGATAAAATGCCTATGAGAATGTTTTTAGTTAAATTTTTGGACTTTCATTGAACTATGCACGATATAAATTGGTAATGGAACCCTAAATGGTATTGTAACACCCCGCATTTTCAGCAAGAAATCAAACAATTATTCCTACAGGTGTAAACTCTAATCCCATGATTTATACTTGATTACATGTGTTATGATGATTAGCCTAGTATGAAGAGTGCTTGTGAGGTGAAAAAATGTTCATAGGAATCACTTAAAGCTAAGTTGAGCTAAGAGCCTTTGATTCTGCCAAATTTTTGTATCCGATTCTACAAGGGTAAAATTTGAACATGTATAACTCTTTACATATGTGGAATTTTTCATCTCAAAACCTACCAAATTGTAGATAAGTGATCTAGCTTTCCAACAATACCAATTTTGCCTTAATCTGATACCTGAACGAAAAGTTATGACCATGCTAAGGTCATGTGTCACATGACAAATACCAATAGCCACTGGATGGGTTGTGTTTTTGGCGTGCGCCACACACCTTCAGGTGTTCTTTGGCTATGAGCCACCCAACAAAAGCACAGTGCCAAAATTTCTCCGTTTTGATTTAGTTTAAGGGTGTTAAAGTATTTTTACACCCCTAAACTATCCCTAATTAAATGAAATAAGGGGTCTTTAAATACACTATTTCCATGATCTTACCCCCCAAGTGTCCAATACACAATTTAAAACCCTTCTCCTCTTTCCAAGAATAAAATTCAAGTTTTTTCCCTCAAGAACTCAAGGATTTAAGTTCCAATTTCAAGGTTTTTCTTCAAGAAGTCATCTACTTGAGGTATATAGGGTATTCATCAATGGGTCCCTTCCACCCGTTGAGCCTAAAAACCCTCTTTTGATTCAAGTATGAATTATACTCTAATTATGATCAACTTCCATGTAAATTATGAAATTTATCCTTATTTTCTCATCAGTTTTACATTCAAGCGATGCAAATAGTTTTATCCCATGTGAATCATGTTCCTATATGCTTGAAGTTCCAAAACCCTAGGTCATGTTTAGTTAACACCATGTCAACATTATCAAATTATGCTTTAAACTATATAAACATGATACTTTCCCAGGGTCAACTCATTCTCATGTTTACAATCACAAAATATATCAGGCTATTGAAATATCTCATGTTTTGGGTCTTTGTATTATTATTTTATGTACTATTTTAAGTGTTGTTATCGACGTTTTGTAATCATTCAATGCTGGCGGGTTATGAGCACCCGATACCTATATATTTACTTACGTTTCAGACCTTTAAAGTAATAAGTCAGACAACTCATGATTTTTTTATTGTACTCAATTTGTTATGATCATATTGAGCATTATCAGTTTATATTATAATTACTTCAGTATCTGTATGCATTGTTTCTTTCAAAATAACATGACCCAAGCTTATCAGTTATCAGTGCATGCACCAGTTAGTATTTCAGTGTTTTTCAGCTAGGAGTAGTATTTACATCGAGTAGGAAGTGTGAGTTCAGCGCATCCTACTTCCCAAGAAACTACATACCACCATAGTTTTAGGAGCCTTACTAGAGAGTGCTTTCCCTTGCCCAATATAGGCTCAGTTTAGTGATCACTCTAGTTCAATGTAATGCCCCAAAACTTAGTCCCGAGACATCATATGGTGCTCAAGACTACGAGTAGCCTTAAGCTAATCTTGTCTGCCTTTTTCTAAGTCTGAATCTTAAAATAAAGAAATATAGATATAAAAGTCATGCTAAATGCGAAAAACTGTCAGAGTTGACTAAGAATAATCTAAATAAAATGTTTGAAAAAACAATACTGTAAGTCTGAATCATATCTAGAAGTCCAATAAGCCTCTACTACTAATAACTAGAGAGCCACTGGGACAAACCCCCAGCTGACTCAAACTGTCTGAAAATACTGAATCATCTAAACTAATAAGCTAAAAATCTGAATAACGAAGTCCGCAAACTATGAGGACTCACCAATTGTCGGGATGTAGATGGAGATGCTCGAAATAACTCTCGCTGTTAAAACTTAGCACCTGAACCTACATTATGAGACAATGTAGCACATAGACATATATGTGGATCAGTACTTTGAGGATGTGCTGAGTATATGGGGGTGAATACATAAGAAAAACATTATCTCAACATTTATATCAATTTGCAAAAGAAAGCATACTAAATAAAAATAACTCGCATAAGTTGGAATATCCAAAATACTGAAATCTATAATCATGAATAACAAATCATATATTGTAAATCTAGTAAGTCATAACTTATAGTTCTAAAAATTATACTAGCATTCTATCTGTATATTATGCTGTCTAAATGTAGAGAGGACTCACTTCTATATCATAAATCTAATAGATAAAATCTCTAACTAATGTCTTTCTATAAAACATAATTTGAATAAAGTGGTGAGCCTTTACACTTAGTTTTCTAAAAGTTGTTCTGTTATCCTTTTCTGTTCTGAAATCTATAGTCTGTAAGCTTTAGGGAGATTCTTCTAACCGACATAAATCATGTGAGCTAGCATGGAGTCCAATATCTTATTCCCCTATGGGGAAAACCTCACGATGGGGAGAGATGTCATACTCTTGACAAGGAGTATAACCTTTTCTAAGTGATCATATCTGTAACTGTCATCCATATAGAAATGGGAAAATTTTGATAATCTGTACCTACATCTGCTACATAGTTCTGTAGAAGTTAGGGCATGCTAATCCCATACTTCTCGCTCGGTGCGAAATACTACTCCCTTTAAATATGTATGCTTATTCTGTTGGAAATTCACTTTTTAAAACTAGCATAAGGGTTTATTCTAAAACCAATTATGCATTTATCTGATTCAATCTGTAAATAAAGTTGATCTAATTTCCAAAAACTGTAATAAATCTATAAAGTGGATTCCAAATCTTATGAGGATCAAAAGATCAAATCTTTACAGAAAATCTAAAACTAATCGTTCTTGAAACAACAACATTCAATCTTGGGATATTAACCGATGCATCAGCCTCATGTCAAAATATCATAATAATCATGCTTGATAATGAAAACAATGATAATTCATCTCAAAATCTATAAATTACTGCAATAGGCATGAAAATAGGAAAAAATAGTCATGCAATTCAACTTCTAAAATACTTGGAATCTCATAATATAGCAATTGGAAATAGTGAGTATAAACCCTAATTTAAAACTCATGAATAATCATTCAAAATCCTATAAATTTTAAATAAAAACTTTGTTTTGGGCACAATAATGAAAGAGGATCCTTGTTCGTAGATTTCTTGGAGAGTAAGCTTTGAGCTCTAGGGTTTTTCTTTGACAGAGAATGGATGAAAATTGGGTATAAAGTGCTTAGAATGAGCTAAATCTTGTGTTTTACATGAATTGGGGGCTTGGGAATTGACTAAAGAGCCCTTTTTAAATTTTTGTCAGAACTAGAAATAACAAAATATTCCTGATTTTACATGCCACCGCGACGCGCCACTATCGGCGGTGGCCCACTAGAAAAAGGAAGAGTGGAAACTGAAAGTTCAATGCGACGTGGAGCTATCGTGGTGCACTACCAAAATGCCATTTTGACCATCACCGTGACATATCACTATCACGGTGAGCCACTGGAAATTGACAATTGGGAAATGAGGCTTCACCATGATGTGAGCCAATCGCGGTGCCCCACTGGATTTTGACAATTGGGAATTGGGGATTCACCGCGATGTGGGTTATCGCGGAGGACCACTAGAATTTGATGACTAGGAACTTAACCTTCACCACGATGCGGTGATTGCCTAGATGGCGTATGCTTTACTAATAATGTCATAACTTCTCAACCGAGTATCAGATTTGGGAAAAAATTGGTATCGATAGAAAGCTAACTCAATTTCCCACACAATGGAGAGTCAAAATCTTGAAAATTCTACATGTAATAAAAGTTATTCAGTTTTTAAGCTAACCCTTGACATTCTAGGAGCAAAATTAAGTTTGACAAAAGTATGGGGTATTGCAATATCTCCCTTAGGAACATTCGTCCTCGAATGTGGCTAGTTAATTTAAAAATACTGAGGAATCTGAGGCTATAAGCTATCATGCACATCTAAAATAATGTATGACTGAATCTAAAACCTACTGAGCTACTGAACTGATCTACGAGTGCATGAATTTATATGAACACTACTATATAGCTAAATCTAAGACTAGAAAAGAACTGAATGAAGAAAGACTAACCTTTGGCTGAATTTGAGTTCGTGGAGAAGAGATGAGGATACTTGGTACACATGTCTTCTTATGCTTCCCAAGTAGCACCCTCAACGGACTGATTTCGCCACAGAACTTTGACCAAGGGAACTTGTTTATTCCTTATACTACGGGTCTGACGATCAAGAATCTCTACTGGAACTTCTTCATATGAAAGGCTATTCCGAATATCTGTACTTTCTAGAGGAACTATAATGGCTGAATCGTCCATGTACTTTTTCAACAAGGACACATGGAATACTGGATGAACTGAGGATAAATCTGCGGGTAGCTCAAGCTCATATGCTACCTTCCCAACATGACTCAAAATCCGAAAGGGACCTACATATTGGGGACTAAGCTTTCCTTTTTGCCAAATCTCTTCACCCCTTTCATGGGTGAAACTTTCAAACAAGTTCATCAATCTCGAACTCAAGGTCTCTTCTTCTTACGTCTGCATAAGATTTCTAACAACTCTGAGTTGCTTTTAATCTTTCTCTAATCAACTAAATTATCTCCATGGCCTCAAACACCATGTCTAGTCCAATAAAAGCGGCTTCACCCACTTCGAACCAACCAATTGGCGATCTATATCTCCGCCCATAAAGAGCCTCAAATAGAGCCATCTGAATACTAGCATGATAACTGTTATTATAAGCGAACTCAATCAAAGGCAAATGGTCATCCCAACTACCTTTGAAATTAAGAACATATGGCCTCAACATGTCCTCTAGAGCCTGAATGGTCATTTTTTCTTGACCATTTGTCTGTGGATGAAAAGCTAAACTAAGATGAACCTGGGTGCCAAGACCTTTCTGAAAGGCTCTCCAAAACTGAGAGGCAAACATAGTACCCCTATCTGAGATGATACACAAAGAAACTTCATACAATCTGACTAACTCTCTGATATACAGCTTAGCATAGTCTTCATTTGTGTATGACTTATGAACTGGCAAGAAATGCACTGACTTAGTCAATCTATCTACAATAACCCAAATCAAATCGTGCTGACGATGGAAATGGGGTAATCTAGTTACAAAGTCCATAATCACCTCTTCACACTTCCAAGTGGAGATACCAAACTCTTACAACATACCACCAGGTCTTTAGTGCTCTACCTTAACCTATTGACAAGTTACACACTTAGCTACAAATTTTGCTATATCTCCCTTCATACCACTCCACCAATAGACTTCTCGTAGATTGTGGTTCATCTTGGTGGATCCTGGATGGATGAAATAATGCACACCGTGCACTTCTGCCATAATCTGTTGCCTTAAATCATCCACATATGGCACAAAATCTACTCTGGTATCTCAACACACTATCTCTCCCTTGGGAGAAAATCTCTATATTTTGGTCTCTAACTGAATCCTTCAATTTGACCAAACTAAAATCCTTATCTTGCTTCTCTTTCACTTTCGAGACTAGAGAAGACTCGAAACTACTTTGAACCCAAACATTCCCTTCACCTGAATCAACCAATCTCACACCCAATCTAGCTAACCGATGAACTTCTCAAACTAGCTCCTTCTTATCATTCTCGACATGAGCAACACTGCCCATAGACAATCTACTAAGAGCATCTGCAACTACATTGGCCTTGCTTAGATGATACAACACACTCATGTCATAATCTTTTAACAATTCTAACCACCTTCTCTGACGAAGATTCAAATTTCTCTGAGTAAACACATACTGCAAGCTTTTGTGGTCCGTGAACACATCAACATGAACCCCATAAAGATAATGTCTCTAGATTTTTAAAGCAAACACAACAGCAGCTAACTCAAGATCATGTGTAGGGTAATTTTTTTCATGAGGCTTAAGTTATCTAGACGCGTAGGCTATGACCTTACGTCTTTGCATTAAAACACAACCCAAACCAACTCTAGAGGCATCATAATACACTAAAAAACCATCTATACTATCAGGTAATACTAAACTGGGGTTGAAGTGAGTCGAGTCTTCAACTCCTGAAAACTCTTCTCGCGGGAATCTGACCTCTGGAACTTAACTTTCTTCTGAGTCAATCAAGACATAGGGGATATAATAGATGAGAAACCCTTAATAAAACATTAGTAATAGCCAGCTAAACCCAAGAAACTCCTAATATCTAATAGAGAAATAGGTCTAGGCCAATTTCTTACTACTTTTGTCTTTTGGGGATCAACTCAAATACCTCAATATGACCAAGGAAAGCTACTGACTTATCCAAAATTCATATTTGCTGAATTTGGTGAACAACTGGTGATCTCTAAGAGTTTGCAATAAAATTCTAAGGTGGTATGCTAATTATCCTCATTATGAGAGTAGACAAGAATATCATCTATAAAGACTATGACAAACATGTCCAGATGAAAGATGCTGGGGAATTTGTTAGCCCGGATAACATGACTAAAAACTCAAAATGACCATAATGGGTTCTGAAAGATGTCTTGGAAATATCACACTCCCTTACTCTAAGCTGATGATAGCCGAATCTAAGGTCTATCTCGGAGAAGTAACTTGCACCTTGGAGTTGATCATATAATTCATCAATTCTAGGAGAAGGATATTTGTTTTTTACTGTGACTTTATTCAGCTGACGATAGTCAATGCACATCCTCAAAGAACCATCTTTCTTTCGCACGAATAGGATGAAAGCACCCCGTAAAGAAATACTAGGCCTTATGAAACCTTTATCTAAGAGATCCTAAGCTGCTTTTTTAACTCTTTAAGCTTGGCTGGAGCTATACGATAAGGAGTAATAGAGATAGGTTGTGTATCAGGAAGAAGGTCAATACCAAATTCTATTTTCCTATCGGGAGGTACCCCTAGCAAATCTTCGGGAAAGACATCAGGAAACCCATTGACTACTATGACTGACTGAACTATCGGAGTCTCATACTTAGTGTCTTTAACTCAAACTAGATGATAGATACACCCTTTGGAGATTAACTTTCTGGCCTTAAGATAGGATATGAAATGACTCATGGGAGATACTAAATTACCTTTCCACTCAAAGACTAGCTTATCTGGAAACTGAAACTTCACTACTCGGGTGCGAAAACCTATAGATGCATAACAGGAGTGGAGCCAATCCATACTAAGAATAGGGTCAAAGTCAACCATATCTAGCTCTATTAGGTCTGCTAATATGATTTTATAAAGGACAGTGATAGGACCCTTTTTATATATCTGTTTAGCAATAACTAACTCACCTGCTGGGGTAGAAACTAGAAGGGCTCAGGGATCTCTTCAGGACTTATTTCAAAATTGACTGCAACTAATGGGTTATATAAGAGAAACTTGACCCGGGGTCTAAAAACACATAAACATTAAGATAAAAGACACAAAGCATACCAGTAACAATATCTGGTGAATCCTCCTGCTCCTGATGGGATGGTAAAGCATAATACTAATTCTGGTGCTGACCACCACCGATACTGGATGATGCGCCCTAAGGAGGAGCTGGGCGACCTAGAGGGGCTAGTGCACTAGTATCCTGAGCCTGGGATGAATATCTTTGTTTCCCTACTTAGTATGTGGACACTCTCTAATTCCATGACGTAACTTACCACAACCATAACAACCATTCTACCCCAACATACAGTCACCAGGATAATTCATACCATACTTAGCACATGGAGGATAACTTGGTCTTTCACTCACACTATTCTGAGACTTGTACATAGAAAACTTACCCCACTGCTCATGTCTAGCTTTAGGAGTGGGAGTAATAGCTGAAGATGGTGCTGGCATAGATGAAAGATTTTTAAATTGCAAATAATTTCCCCTCTAAACCTAGTTTGACCATACTCAAACTACCCAATTCTAGCCTTCTTATTTTCTCTCTCTCATCCCTTTAACTTATCTACCTCAATCTCGTGAGCATAAATTATCAATCTAGCAAGTTCCATGTCTCTAATAAGCAAGACAGTCTTACACTCCTTGACTACCAAGCTAGATATGCTAGTAACGAAATTACTCATACTTTTCCTAGGATCGGCCATCATGTCAGAGGCATACTTAGACAACTGATTAAATTTAAGGCAGTACTCCTTAACTGTCATCAGGCCCTGCCTCAAATTCACAAACTCCTCTATCTTAGCTTCTCTTATTTCATGCAGAAAGAACCTATTTAGAAATGTATTCTGAAATACTTGCCAACTCATAGGAGTTGTATTCTCACCTCTACCATTCTTCCATATGACTACCCAATCATATGCTATATCCTTTGATTTATAGGATGCCAACTCTACACTCTCCTCTACAGAAATATGCATAATTTGAGTGGTCTTTTTTACCTAATCTAAATAAAATTACGGGTCCACACCTGTTTTTGACCCAAAGAACTCTAGTGGATTCATTCTTATGAAGTCATAAATTTTAGATATGGCTAAATCACTATCTTGTTGAAGCAGGACTGTAGCCTAGTGGTTGCCCTGAACACTGGCAGTCACTTCCTAGGCTAACGCCTGAAAGGCAGCCTTAAATTCAGCATGGGATACATTCTCATTCAGAGGATTGGCGAGCTGGGGTGGCTGGTTATCATTTTTATGGGCATTACTCAACGAAGAGGTATATTTAACTATCATGAAGAGCATGAGTTAAAAGTAGATAGAGATACTATAAGCATGATAAGATCATGAAAAAAAAAAGATGATTTCCTAAAATATCCCATAGCCTCTTGCTCATAAACGTGGTGCACTTCACACCCATGATCAAGACTCAATGTAATGCGGCTTGTCTGATTCCCTAGGACTCTTATAAACCTTAGGCTTTGATACTAAGTTTGTAATGCCCTGAAACCTGGTCCCGAGATGTCACATGGTGCTCAAGACTACGAGTAGCCTTAAGTTAACCCTAACTATCTTTTTCTAACCCTGAATCTTAAAATAATGAAATATAGATATAAAATTCATGCTAAATGCAAAAACTGTGTAAGCTGACTAAGAATAATTTGAATATAATGTCTGAAAAACCAATACTGTAAGTCTAAATCATAGCTAGCAGTCTTACAAGCCTCTGCTACTAATAACTAGAGAGCTACTAGGACAAACCCTCAACTGACTCAAACCAGAAAATACTGAATCATCTAAACTAATAAGCTAAAAATCTGAATAACTAAGTCCCCGAACTATGAGGACTCACCAACTGTTGGGATGTAGATGGAGATGCTCAAAATCACTCTTGCTGCTAAAACTTAGCACTGAACCTACATTATGAGACAATGTAGCACATAGACATATATATGGATTAGTACTTTGAGGATGTACTGAGTATATGGGGGCAAATGCAAAAGAAAAACACTATCTCAACATTTATATCAATTTACAAAAGAATGCAAGCTAAATGAAAATGACTCACATAAGCTGGAATATCCAAAATACTGAAATCGATAATCATGAATAACAAATCATATATTGTAAATCTAGTGAGTCATAACATTTAGTTCTAAAAACTGTACTAGCGTTCTGTCTGTAAATCATATCGTGTAAGTGTAGAAAGGACTCACTTCTATATTTGAAATCTGAAAGCTGAAATTTGTAACTAATGTCTTTCTGTAAAACATAATATGAATAAAGTTGTGAGCCTTTACACTTAGTTTTCTAAAAGTTGTTCTATTATTCTTTTCTATTATGAAATTTGTAATTTGTAAGCTTTAGGGAGGTTTTTCTAACCGACATAAACCATGTGGGCTAACATAGAGTCCAACATCTTATTCCCCTAAGGGGAAAACCTCACGATGGGGAGAGGTGGCATACTCTTGCTAAGAAATATAACCTAATCTAAGTAATCACATCTATAACTGTCATCCATATAGAAATGGGAATAATCTAATTAATCTGGCTACATAGTTCAGTGAAAGTTAGGGAATGCTAATCCCACACTTCTCACCCGATGCTAAATACTACTCTCTTTAAATCTATATGCTCATTCTGTTGGAAATCCACTTTTTAAAACTAGCATAAGGGTTTATTCTAAAACCAATTATGCATTTATCTGATTTAATCTATAAATAAAGCTAATCTAATTTTTGAAATATGTAATAAATCTGTAAAGTGGATTCCAAATCTTATCTAAGGATCAAAAGATCAAATCTTTACTGAAAATCTAAAAATAAACATATGATTTGATGCTTAAGGCATAATCATTCTTGAAACAACAATATTCAATCTTGAGATAGTAACCCATGCATCAATCTCATGTTAAAATATCATAATAATCATGCTTGATAATAAAAACAATGATAATTCATCTCAAAATCTGGAAATTACTGCAATAGGCATGAAAATATAAAAATAGTCATGCAATTCAACTTCTAAAAAACTTGGAATCTCATAATCTTGCAATTGGAAATAATGGGCATAAACCCTAATTTAAAACTCATGCATATTCATTAAAAATCATATAAATTTGAAATAAAAACTTGGTTTTGGGCTCAAGGATGAAAGAGGATCCTTGTTCATAAACCCCACATATCTTAATTGATAAAATTTCTAAGAAAGCTTGAACTTGAATCTCTATTTGTGCTTTTGAAGATGAACTCTTGATTATCTTGATTTGGGCATTCCTCAATTTTGACTTTTCTTGAAGAAACAATGGAGGAATTTGATTTCTTGAAGAGTAAGCTTTGAGCTCTAGGATTTTTCTTTGAGAGAGAATGGGTGAAAATTGGGTATAAAGTGCTTAGAATAAGCTAAATCTTGTGTTTTACATGAATTGAGGGCTTGGGAATTGACCAAAGTGCCCTTTTTAAATTTTTGTCAGAACTAGAAACAACAAAATTTTCCCAATTTTACAAGCCATCGCGATGCGCCACTATCGTGATGGCTCACTAAAAAAATGATGAGTGGGAACTAAAAGTTCAACGCGATACGGAGCTATTGTGGTTCACTACTAAACTGTCATTTTGACCATCACCGTAATGCGCCACTATTGCGGTGATCCACTGGAAATTGACAATTAGGAAATTAGGTTTCACCGCGACGCGAGCCAATAGTGGTGCCCCACTGGATTCTGACAATTGGGAACTAGGGATTCTCTGCGATGTGGGCTTATCGCGGAGGACTACTAGAATTTGATGAATGGGAATTTAACCTTCACCGCGATGCAGTGATTGCCCAGATGGCATACTGCTTTACTAAAAATGCCATAACTTCTCAACCAAGTATCGGATATGGGAAAAATTAGTATCGATGGAAAGCTGATTCAATTTCCTACACAATAGAGAGTCTAAATCTATAAAATTCTATATTTAATAAAAGTTATTTATTTTTTAAGCTAACCTTAGACATTCTAGGAGTGAAATTAAGCTAGGAAAAACTACGAGGTATTGCATTCAAATTCATGTTCTATTCTGATGGCAAGGATAGAATAGCACTCCTCAACATGGGTCGGACATTGGACTCTATGATAGCTCACATGATCTATATTAGTTACATGATAGTTCCCACAGTTTCAGTCAGTATTCAGTGTATCTTAGTTCAGGCTTACTTAACCAAGTAGAAAGATTTAAGTATTTATTTAGCCAATTTTTACTGATTATTTAGTTACTCAAATATCAGTTATTCAGATCATTTTAGTACATGTTTTACTTGGTCTTGCATTCTCAGTTTTACATGTTCATATTTTCATGCTCAGTATCCATACATGATCCTCATTTTAATTTTGTAGCATGTTTGGCTTTTATATGAGATTCACATAAAGTATTCATGTTTTATCGTTTCCCAACTTATAGAATTGTTTTTAGCACATGATTTATAAATCTCACTATGACATAGTTTTCACGTATAACCATATTTTAAATATATATTTCAACAAATAACCTATGTCCTTAGTTTTAAAGCATGTTTTAAATATTTCCATGATTGGGTGCATGTCTCCATATACTCAATACATTCTAAAGTACTGACCACATATATCCGTTTGTGGCGACATTCTTCACAATGTATGTACTAGATGCAGCTCATACACCAGGGGCAGACATTTCTCAGCTTTAAGTAAGTAAGTGATGAGTTCTCTTATTTTGGGAACTCCAATTCATTACAATTCATATGATGTAGTTTTATCCATATGCATTGATTAGTGGTAGTTGGAGGCATGTCCTAGCTATCTATAGTCAGTACAGTAGAGGCTTCATAGATAGTCAGTCAGAGTCATGATATGTAATTCAAGTCCTTTCTTCAAACTTATCATGTTGTAAACTTTATCACTATTACACTTATTTAGATTACCTCATGATTATATTTTTGCTTAGTAAATTTAACCATTATTTCATTTTAAATTAGTTGCTTATAGTACATGGGTTAGCTTGGTATAACTTGTAGTCCTAAGCATCGTGTTACGACTAAGGGGTAGTCTCGGGTCATGAAAAACTTGGTATCAGAGCATAAGGTTCAAGTGTCCTAAGGGGTCTATGAAGTCGTATCTAGTAGTCTTACAGAATGGTACGGAGACGTCTGTACTTTTCTTCGAGAGGCTACAGGGCATTTCAAAAATATTTCCCTTCTTTCATATCTCAAATTGTGCTATAAAGATATTCTCAATGATACTTATATAGATTGTCATTTTGCTCCATTCATTTCAACTCTACCTTATTTTCAAGGTAACAGAAAGAATCAAGCATAAATTTGTACTGATAGAGTTTCTCAGATAGTTCTCAAAGACAGCTAGGGGATTATATATTGGCTCAAGAAGTATCCTACTAGTGCCTTTATGTTTCGAAGTATGAAGTATTTCATTCATGTTCATTAAAATTGTGCATTAAGCCAAAGTTAGATGTGCCCTCAAATCCCTTCTCAGAATTTTATGACAACAGATGACCTACTCTTAGAAGCATGTACCTAGAAATTTAACAACAGTAAAGTGGGGATAGTGCTATTTGAATTTAGTAGATTATGCATCCATAGGGCTAGTTGTATGAAGGTAAATCAATAGGCTTGAAATAGTGTATCCAAGAATTTAAGTTTATTGATCCAGAATTAAATATGATGGTGTAAGTATGTGATGATGATTATTGAAGCTAAAGAAAGTTAAGGATAGTATATCAAAGGAATGTTCAAGAATGAAGTTAGTATGGTTCATTAAATGTTTGGGAGTAACTATGTTAAGTGTTAGAATCTAAGTTTAAATCTTTGATAATTGAGCTAATAGAAAGAAGAGTTGAAGTTCTAGAAGGTGTGAACTCAGGGTATGGTGATATTCATGAAGATTATAAGTTAGTAAGTGTTCTAGTTATTAAATGATTACTAGTGGTGCTATAGAAACTTAAGAATTGTATCTCATAAAATAGTAAACAGTGGGTTTTACACTTTTAGGTGTAGTCTTTCAGGGTGAGCTTATTATCCGTGTATTGTTATATCTTGAACTCTAGAGTAAAGTGGTTGTAGTTCAGTTTAGGGTTTATTATAGGGGTCCACTAACTTGGAATGATAGCTTGAATCTAAGGGGGAGATGATAGAACAAGGAACCAAGTCAGGCTCTCAGATTCTAGTAGTGATGCCAGTGTATTATAGAACATTAGTAAGGGAGGAAGATTCCTGCCCCATTCTTATCTCAGTGAATAAATTTTTACTCAGTCATCACGGAATCTACTCATGCCTTACAAGTCAGCTCTTTGATCATAGATTATCTTCGTGCACTTTCCATAGAATCATGTACGCTTCTAGTTCCTAGTATAAGGAGTTCCAGTTCACTCAGTAGTACGAATCATATCTTGAATTTATGAACTCTAAACTCAGGTCCTGCATCTCATGACTAATGTACTCATGCTTTACAGTACGATCAGTTCCAGGTACTCATGTTACACTCTTAATGATCAGCGAAATTCAGATTATGTCATGATGTCCTCAGTTTTGATCTCTGTAATGAGTTTATGTCATTAATACTCCATTCCTCAGGCCTTAATCAAGTTTCCAAGTTATTCATTGTATTTTTTCATACTTCAGGCCCTCATGTTCTAACCTTTTAGTGAACTCTACTTATGAAATAATAGTGGTGATGAATAATTGTTTAGATGAGAGAGAGTAAATGTTCCTTATTAAGGAAAAGATTTTTGTATTCTTATTTTATCAAAGACTATAAGTGTGAAGAAAGAGTGAGGTAAAACTTTTAGCATATATCATGGCTAGTTGAAATTTTATGTGCATTTTATTGGGGATAGAGCATGGAAGTTGTTATTGATAGAGGTATTAGAGAATATGGGAAATACGCTTTGGTGGGTTATTTGCCTAGAAGTTCATATGTGGTTATTATTATAGGCTTGAATGTCATGTTGGTATATAAGTGGATGGGGGGGTATTATGTGCTACTGAATTCCTAGTAAGAGGTTGAATTTAGTTGTTAAAGCCATAAGAAGAATTATTCTTGAGATGAGAGTTGTGAAACACGTATGGGGTATCGAATTCATGGCTTAGACTAGTATTACGATGTTGTGTGTTACTGATGATAGGCGAAATTACGCGCCTATATCAATATATTTTGCCCATATTTTAGCCTAGTTTCGAGAACTAATTATCTATTTCGTACACTTTTAGTCCTTTTTCCTGTAAATGAGCTAACAAATGTGATTAGGAAAGTTTCAGGTATAAATGATGCAAAATACAGCAATTTATGGCTTACTTGACGCAAAAGAAAGCTCACAAACGAGATGGAAAGGAGCTGGACGCATAAAGGACTAAATCTGCTGCATGGAAAATCTGTCCCGGGCTAAAACAGCATTTCTGAAGACTTTGGGACTTACAGACACAAAGCTGGATTTTTGCCATAATACATTAACCTAGTGCAATTAGGTTATGTGTTTCATCATTCTATTTGGATTATAATTTTGTAACCTTACCCTAGTACAATTGGGTCAAGGATTTCATTAGTATATTAGGATTTGGTTATTTATTTTATTAGTTTAGTAGGAGTAGGATAGGAGTATTATAAATACCCTATCATGTTAGAAGATTTTGAAGAGAAAGGAGACATTCTGACAATTCATTCATCTCCTTACAATTAAGACATCTTCCTACAACCCATTCTCAATTCTTCATTCTTCTACTCTTAAATTCCACAACAAGAGAATCGTTACTTGCTACGGAATCACTAAAACCACACGCCAAACACCTACTATTCACGCCATCCACCATGCAAAACGTGATATCCTTCGCATTCATGGGTAACTAAATCTCTTAGTTGGGGTTATGGAAGCCGAATGAGTTACTATCTATAGCTATGAGTTTGTGAGTTCAAGACAAGTATATTGCTTATATCATTATTCTCTTCATCTTAAATCTACATTCTTTGCGGTTCAAACACAAGAACACGCCATTCTAACATCTAACCTGTTCGAGAGAAAGGTTATTTGTCTAGAAAAGAAGACGCATAGACCAACGCCAGTCTAACATCTGACTTGTTCGAGAGAAAAGTTATTTGTCTGGAAAAGAGATAATGTCAAGGTAGTAGGACACCCTTTCCTATTAAAAAGCTAGTGCCGTACCTGGACTAACTTCTTGGAGAATTCGTACCGTTAGTCACGCTTTAAGCTCGAGAGAGTTAAAGTGAAATAGTCCTTGTTTAGGTCGAGAGACGCTTGGATTTACCATCGACTACAATTCTCTATAAGCAATTACATGTCAAGACTCTACACACTCATAGCCAATAGAGACGTATACCTCAGAAGGTGGACATAACCCCAACGCCTCAATTCTCATTGTTTACAACACACGTGACAATCTCTCTTTATTTTGCTATTTTCAGTTCTTACATTCTTGTTTTGGTTACATACTACAATCCCCCCTTTCCTGCGAGACTTGCACTGAAAGTCTAGTAATTTCTCTTGCTTGTTGGCCAAGCTATTCTCTGTGGGATCGATACCCAACCCAGGTTGGGTTCTATATTTGCTAACGACCGCTTTACACTCCCACGAGAGCTGTAGATTGAGCGTTATCAGTTACACTTTTTAATTTCAAGTTAAGCTTGAACATGGCAAAAGTATGTAGTTTTAACTCAGACTTGGGCTGAAGTAGTTATCTGTACCAATGTAAGGATTATAACTTGAATCAAATGAGCATGGTAATCAAGAGGACAAGTATGGTTGAGGGGTATTTGACAAGTATGGCTAAGTTTGAAATTTAGCAGTTGCATTGCCTGAGGCCTAGTAATTATATCATAGCTTATGTTTCATAGGCCTATATTACATGTTATAAAGTTATAGCTATGTTGCAATTCCTTATTCATATATCTTACTCAGATCATGCCCAAGCATTCTTGGCTCCGTAATGTTATTAGAACTTCTTACCAAGAGTGTTGAAGAAATACTCCAGTTGCGTATGAACTTTCAATATGAGTTAGTTCATTTAGCCAGCAATTCAGTTTACCAATCAGACAGATAAGCTCATATAGATTTCCATCTTTCTATCTCACCTTACGATTCAAAGTTTCATGAGTATGGCTATTCCATGAGGTAATTCATTCACATCGATGAAAATTGTGAATTCAATTCAGTCATGCATCATGTCTACGTCAGATTTTTCGTCATGATTCAGTCATCAGTGTTCAGTGAATGATCTCCATTATCCAAGTATCCCAGCTCAGACAGTGTAATACCCCTTGTACGACCTTAGTCTCATTATCTCATGATTCATGATTACATAATGTACTTGGCGATGCCATGAAGCCCTCTTTCTTTTGATTCCTATACGTGTTTTGTTGAGGGACGATTCCTAATGAGAAGTTACGTACTTTATTCCATCCTTAGTAACTCTTGGGATTTTGTTGCATCAGTTATCACTTCACAGTTCTATATGTATGATCATATCATGAACATTTCAATTGAGTTCTAAACTCTCAGCATGAATCAGCTCCTTCTATTTAATAAAGTCAAGTCAGCTCAGAAATCAGTTTTATGATAGAAATTTTAATATTTCAGCTCAGCTATATCTTTCATTAGCAGACAGGTTGACACAACCTAAAATCGGGCGACGTTGAATGGTCATCTCGAGCCCAACATAGATCAAAAATCGCCTCTTAATCCCAACCTAGCCATCCTTCCAATCCGCAAGTGTTGGATGAACTCTGACCATAAATCAAGATAGAGGGAACAAAGCTAATATCATCATCACTTAGACAATGTCTAAACATTTCATTTACATCAATATACTAAGCAACATACCCAAGTCCACAGTCATCCACAATGCCTCTATACAAATCCAATGTCTATATATCTATAAATATGTTAGTACAAGCCCCTGATAATAGCCAATGCTAAGTATAAATAAGTCTACGATCAACTACAAGAGACTATGAAATGTATGCCTTTCGGAGTAGGGAAGCTCACCACTTAAAAGTCAACACATAAATCGCTTTGATCACCTAGTCACTACACAGGAAGAGAAGAAGAAGCTCCGTCCCCTATTTCATGTGGGGACATAGCTTTTGAATATGGTTAGCGGTTGGAGCGCTAGCATGTATCTCAAAGATAAGGATAAAATAGATTCGTCATTCAAAATCAAGTCCAATCATCACATTTAACCACATTCATATTCATGGGCATGCATGTATATGCATATAACATGTTCATATGTTCCAAATAAAAACAAGACTTAACAAGCATTCTTGATGCATTCAATCATGAGTCATGAAGTGGAGGACTCCGACCTCCCACACTTATAGATTCAAACGTTTCTTATTAAACAAGGGACTTTAACCACATTCACTTTTATTAGGCAAGGCACTTTAACCTCATGCACTCTCATTAGGTAGGGGACTCTAACCTTAAGTCATATTCTATAAGGTACTCTAACCTCAAGCTGGTGTATTAGGCAAGGGACTCTAACCACAAACTATCTTATTAGTCAAGGGACTTTAACCTCAAGCCGTCTCATTAGGCAAAGGACTCTAACCTTAAGCCGTCTAGTTAGTCAAGAGACTTTAACCTCAAGTTGTCGTGACAATTATAGTCGATATTGGGACTTTAACCCTTTTTCCATACATCAACATCCATTCAATACACACTTAAGGAATTTAACCCATTTTAACCAAATTAACACAAATGACTACAAGGTCATCATGGGACCATTTTATCTATCAAACGCTTTAATAGGCCATTGCCTTAATTCAATTCACCATACAATTCAGTTTATGGACATCAAGACCCTCACTAAACCATTTATTCTTCATTAGCATACCTATACCACACCTTAGTTCCAAGCACAATTTAAGTTTAATTTTGTGTCTAGGAACTTTAACCTCTTGACCATCAAACTAACAAAGTAATTAATTACCTCAATACATGGCTAACAAGGGATTTACAATACCATTCACTAACCACTCACCTTTATTGGTCCATTTCCCTAGTTTAAAACATCAATAATATGTGACAAGATATTTACTTAGATATTTTTACAAACACCTTGTGCACAAGCTGTTACCAAGGCCAAAATCAATGTAGAAATCATCAACCTTAGGGTTACTCATGACACACAAGTTAAACCACATATAAAAACCACCCACATATGTACGTAATCATTAATATCATGTATAAACACAAGTTTAAGCAAGAACAAACATTATCAATCACTAGGCAACAAAACCCTTAACATTTGATTTCAAAACCAAAGTTTACAAATCATAATTCATGTTTAAAACACATGATATTTGAGTTATTAACAAGGTAAAGAGTTACAAGCCTTAATACAACAAGTTGATTCAAGAAAGAATTCTTAGTCTTCAAGCCTCTAGAAGGGCACCTCTTGAAACCCTAGCTTCAATGTTGAGGGAAAAGTCTTTGAGAGGATTTTTGAGTGTTTTGATATTGTATATGTGAATAATAAAGGGCTAAAAGATGTTATATATCGAGGGTTTAGAGGGTTTTAGGGTAGGTAAATGTCCATAAATCCCTCAACTTAAAAGCTGAAAAGTGGCTTCTCAGGTGGGTACGACACACTTAAGTAAATTATACCCTAGGGTAAGAGTGGTACCATAACTCATACCCTAAGCATTCACAAGGACCCCTACACTAACAAGGTATGACCACACACCCTTGGCTTATTCCCAAGGGTACGAATGGCGCCCTAAATTGTACCCACAACAGTGTCAACTACGTTCCAACTATCATACGACTTGGCTTGGTACAACTCATACCATAACATATGACCATGGGGAGGACAAGTTGTATCTTAGACAATGTGTAACCCCTACTACACTACCTAGGATACGAGATGGGGTCACTAAGTCGTATCCAAGGGTACGACCAGTACCCTGAGTCGTACCTAGTCCAAAAGCCTTAATCAAGGGAACTTTTATAAGGGTCCAAAGCCTAGGTGTTTCACATTTCATGTGTAACTTATTCCATACTTCTAAAGTTTCATAAGTTCCTACCCTTCATTTAAGGATAAATGATTCCAAAGGGGAAATAATGTAACACCCCGCATTTTTAGGATAGAAATTGAACCGTCGTTCTTACGTGTATAAACTCTAATCCCATGATTTATACTTGAATACATGTGTCATGATCATTATCCTAGTGTGAAGAGTGCTTATGAGGTGGAAAAACGTTCATAGGAATCACTTAGAGCAAAGTTAAGCTAAAAGCCTTTGATTTGGCTAAATTTTGGTATTTTATTCTAAAGGGTCAACTTTGAATGTGTACAACTCTTTACATATGTGGAATTTTTCATCCCAAACACCACCAAATTGTAGATAATTGAATTAGCTTACAAACGATACCAATTTCACTTTAATTCGATACCCGAGCAAAAAGTTATGACCATGCTAAGGTCGTACATTGCATGTCAAACACCAATAGCCACTGGATGGGTTGTGCTTTTGGCATGCGCCGCACACCTTTAGGTGTGCTTTAGCTGTGCGCCACCCAACAAAAGCACAGTGCCAAAATTTCTCCATTTTGACTTAGTTTAAGGGTGTTAAAGTCTTTTTACACCCCTAAATTGTCCCTAATTAAACGAAATAAGGGGTCTTTAAACATATTATTTCCATGATATTAACCCCCAAGAGTCCAATACACAATTTAAAACCCTTTCCCTCTTCCCAATACTTTACTTGGTCTTGTATTCTTAATTTTACATGTTCATATTTTCATGCTCAATATCCATACATGATCCTTAGTCCAATTTTGTAGCGTGTTTATCTTTATATGAGATTCACATAAAGTATTCATGTTTTACTATTTCCCAACTTACATAATTATTTTTAGCTCATGATTTATAAATCTCACTATGACTTACAGTTTTCACGTATAACCATGTTTTAAATATATGTTTCAACAAATAACTTATGTCCTTAGATTTTAAGCATGTTTTAAATATTTCCATGATTCAATGCATGTCTCCATATACTCAGTACATTCCAAAGTATTGATCACATGTATGTGTTTGTGGCTACATCCTTTATAATGTAGGTACCATATATAGTTCATACACCAAAGTCAGACAATTTTCAGCTTCAACAAATAGGTGATGAGTTCTCCTATTTTGGGAACTCTAGTCCATTACAGTTCATATGTTGTGTTTTGATTATCCATATGTATTAATTAGTAGTAGTTGCAGGCATGTCCCAACTATCTATAGTCAGTACAATAGAGGCTTCATAGATAGTCATTCAGAGTCATGATATGAGATAGCTAAAACAAAGCTATAACTGTAATTCAAGACTAAAAAGGCAAAAATAGCAACTAAAGAAAGAGGAGATAAAGTAGAAACAAGAAGAAAATTGTATTAAATGAAAGATAGTAATGAAACATACACCAACTCTAATGATTAGCACCTAAGTGTATATTAAAAACTTAAACACACCTCACCATTGATGGATAACACTTCATTCTTAGGTGGACACAAAGGGGTCAACTCCTCAAGCACCCAACCTTTCTTGCCAAAATATCAACATGAGTGATTCCACATCAATGATGACCCTAGTTTCAATGTCTTTTCCAAGACCTACACTACAATGGCTTTTCCAAGCCCTACACTAAGGAAAGAAAATACAATTTGAGTTTCACTCAATCAATTCTTCAAAATTTAGGAAAATAGAAGCCTAATTGTCTATTTATACTTATTACAAATAAAGACTAAAATACCCTTAATGAAGGGTGCTCCTTTAGAGTGTAAAAGAAGAGTCTCAAAAGACCATAATACCCCTAAGTTGAGGTGCATTTGGAGTGTATCCAAGGCTTCCTTGGAGTATATTCAAGGTCCCTCTTTACATATAAGCAAGTACACTCCCTTGGATGAATGCCACATACTCTCACGAGCCTCCATATTCATAAATTGCACCTTGTGTTCTTGGACTTGATGAATGGCGGCTCTTTCATGCTCTCAAAATCGAGGATGGTTCATTTTTCAAGGCTTATGGTCCTCGGGTTAGCATCAAGGCAAGCATCCAAGCAACCTTCCACACACGAGATTGCTTTATGTCTTGCTCAAAACGGGATTTCCTTGTATATTCTTGGTCCCTTAGAGTGACCAAGTCTTGAGACTTTAGGTGTTGGCCTCCAAAGAAGTCATCAAAAGCTAAGGCGGCCATTTGACTTGTATCATCCTCCCCTTCTTGAAAAGGACTCGACATCGAATCCAAACATTGCAAAACCAAAGAGAGGACAAACAAATACAAACTCCTCATAGCATGAGGGTTAGGGTTAGCACAACAAATCATCTCAATATACCAAGGTTGCTCATATTTTCAATACAACCAAGAATTCTTTAAAATAAATATAAAAAGTTCAATGAAAGATGCACAAAGGATTTGGTTATGGGATTCACCAAAAGTAATTTTTTTCTTGTCATGTAGACCAAGGAATAAGTTGGGTGCATCAATATTATCAATTCTATATTTGGCACCGAGGTCAAATGGGAAGAGTGGCCATAGACACAGGTCTAGACAATACTCCCATTTCCCATAGGCTTCACCCAAACTACACGACATACTCTCTTCAATAGCATACATGTCATCAAAAGCAAGTGGAGAGTAAAGAAAGGTATCACTCAACTCAACTTCTACTAAGGTGTCTTCATGTATATACTCACCACTAGTTTTAACATCATCATCATAAGTACTCTCAACAATAAGGTCACACATAGTAGAAGAAGTAATTTCAAAGCAATAGACACTTTCTCCTCTTATGGAAGGTCCCTCAAGTAGGCACATACCACTACAAAAATCAAAAGGATTATTGCTTTAGTCTTTATAAGAAGCAAACAATTCATCCTCAAAATTATCAAACAAAGGTGGGGTGTCATACAAAGGATCACATCCGCAATCATTTTTCAAGGAAAAATTGCCTATTGGGTTTCTTAAATATTTAAGCAAATCAAAGCATTCATCACCCAATTGGTTATTCCTTTCCAAGACTACACATTCCTTACCCTTAAAAGTACTCTCATCTTTCAAGAAGAGATTTCCATCTTTAGGAGGAATATTGTCACACCATAGTGGGTTAGCATATAGGCTATAGCCTCCAAAGTAAGCTATACCATCTTTTTTACCACTTGGCTCATTAGGAGTGTATATATCACCTTAAAATAAGACATTATTCTTAAAAAGAGAATGATCTAATCCACAGGCAGATTCAAAACACGTGGGTTCTTCACTCTCTAAAAGATCAATATCAAGTTTCAAAGAGGTTTCAAGCACAAGATTGTTTCGAGAATAGCTGTCAGGTTCACTCTTATTTTGTTGAACAACATTATCAAATTTTTCACTCACTTGAGTTCTATTAATTACAACACACATAACCTTAAGTGGTGGGCAATTTTCATACACGAGTTATTCAGCACAAGTTTCACAAGATGATGTACGTTCATTCAACACAATGGCTTCAACACTAGGTGGACACAAATTAATTTTACAAGAAGATTCAATTCGGTCATCAATAGGATCAACTAGTGTATCGACTCTCACAACATATACATCATCAACAATAGGTAAAGAATCAATAAACGATGTACTTTTATTCATCACATTGGCTTCAACACTAGGTGGACTTAAATTGCTCTTACAAAAAGAGTCAATTTAGTAATCAATAGGATCAACTAGTGCATCTACACTTACAATATATACATCATCATCTAGAGGCAAAGAAATAATAGACTCACTAGTAGATAAGCTACCACTCACGCTCAATGGGCTACTAGGCACACAATCATCATTCACAAGTATAAAAGTGTAAGAGTTTGCTATTTTACCTATATGTTCTTGAGCACATTCTTCTTTGCCTTGGTTCGAATCATGGCAGATCACTTTCTCCTTTGAGAATCTCACATCACAAGGGAGTTTTCAAGTCTTCTCCCTTCTTTCACCTCTTCATCTCTTTTCCCAAAATTGGGATTTAGTGCACTAAGCATTTGGCATATATCTTTAATGAAGCTATCACAATGGTAATTGATGCGATCAAATATGGCATTAAAATTATTGGCATCCATGGTACCTAAAAAAAAGAAACAAACCTACAAAATAAACAAACAAGTTAGTTCAAATATCCTTACCAACTCTCTCACTCTCGGATTCTTACCTCACACTTGGTCTCATAAGTGTTGAAACTTTGGCATGTACTTAGAAAGTGAGTGAGAGATGATTCTAATTTGGATCGAAATGGATTATCATTTGATATGACTCAAAGAAAATTTGCTTACAGACTTGAACCAACAAGTTACAACAAATTACAAATGATAAAAGCACAAAAGAACTGTAGACACGAAACAAAGAACTCTAGACTAATTATGTACCTAGTAGGTAATTACTAGTTTGGTAATTAGTGATAGAATCAACACAAAATCAACTAGAAACAACAAATAGAAACTTAGAAATCTAATTTAGAACTCAATTTGGCCGTTCACAAAAAGTGATGATGTGGCAGCTTGTGATTGGGCATCACTTTTTCAAAAAAAAATTCAACTTTAAAATCTCTTATTTCGGCCAAACACTCTTTTAGGGAAGAAAGATTTCGGTTTTAGAGGGAAAAATGAAGGTTTTGAAGCCGTTTTGGAGCTTTAAATGAATTCAAAATGAGTTGGTCCCCCCTTTGTACTTTTAATTGTACTTGTTTATTCCCTTTGTCTCTTTTTTCTTTTGGATGACAATGAATATGCCAAGGAATATTCTTTCACGAACAACAGTACAATCTTTTTATTCCCTCATTTTGGATCAAACAAGCTCTTTGAATATTTTTCTTCCCTAAGATATAAAGAAGATAGAAGAACAAGATGAATATTCAAGAGTTGACCAAGTTTAACCAACAAGCAAATGAACCCTGCCAAGGCAAGCTCAATCAACAAAAAATCACCCATAAATCACGTCACCAACACAAACCCAAAATGTCACCACCTCCAAAAAGCTTCAAATAAGCCACAATAATGGTGGATCTGGCTCAAAAACAACCAAATCTTGTTCTAAAATCTAAAAAATAGTAGATCTAAGTTATGAAATTTGGATCTACTACCAACAACAAGACAACACATAATTTTTTTGAGTTGTTCAGATTTTTGACTCTTTTTTGTGGATTTTTTTACTCTAGACTATTTTTTTGCGAAGATTTTCTTACATCCAAGACTTAGAGTTGTGGGAACAACTCTAATACATGTATCTGATACCAAATGATATCTAAAACAAAGCTATAATCGAAATTCAAGACTAAAGAAGGAAAAATAGCAACTAAAGAAAGAGGAGATGAAGTAGAAACAAGAAGAAAATTGCATTAAATGAAAGATAGTAATGAAACATACACCAACTCTAATGATTAGCACCTAAGTGTCTATTAAACACTTAAACACACCTCACTATTGATGGATAATACTTCATTCCTAGGTGGACACAAAGGGATCAACTCCTCAAGCGCCTAGCCTTTCTTGCCAAAATGTCAATAAGAGTGATTCCACACTTAATGATGACCCTAGTGTCAATGTCTTTTCCAAGACCTACACTACAATGGATTTTCCAAGCCCTACACTAAGGATAAAAAATACAATTTGAGTTTTACTCAATCAATTTTTTAAAACTTAGGAAAATAGAAGCCTAGTTATTTATTTATACTTATTACAAACAAAGACTAAAATACCCTTAATGAAAGGTGCTCCTTTGGAGTGTAAAAGGGAAGTCTCAAAATACCATAATACCCCTAAGTTGAGGTGCCCTTAGAGTGTATCCAAGGCTGCCTTGGAGTATATTCAAGGTCCCTCTTCACATATTAGCAAGTACACTCCCTTGGATGAATGCCACATACTCTCAAGAGCCTCCATATTCATAAATGCCACCTTGTGTACTTGGACTTGATGAATGGAACCTCTTTCATACTTTCAAAACTAAGGATGGTTCATTCTTCAAGGCTTATGGTCCTCAAGTTAGCATCAAGGCAAGCATCCAAGCAACCTTCCACACACAGGATTACTTTATGTCTTGCTCAAAACGGGCGTTCCTTGCATATTCTTGTTCCCTCGGAGTGACCAAGTATTGAGCCTTTAGGTTTTCGCCTCCAAAGAAGTCATCAAAAGCTAAGGCGGCCATTTGACTTATATCAATATGTAATTCTAGTCCTTTCTTCAGATTTATCATATTGTAAACAGTATTATACTTATTCAGATTTCCTCATGATTATGTTTTTTCTTAATAAATTTAGCTATTATGTACATTTTAAATTTGTTTCTCAAGTATCATGCCAGTACATGGGTTAGCTTGGTATTACTTGTGGTCCGAAGCACAATCTTACGACTAGGGGGTAGTCTCGGGTCATGACAGGTATAAATAATTTAAATGGTTTAGAATGGTTGAATAGTAAGGTCTTGGTAGTAATGGCTAGTCTAATTGAAAGCCTTGTGGGGTACAAAGGAATCCCCTAAGAAAACATAACAATGATCACTTGTGGGGTACATGGGATTCCCCAAAGTCAATTAGTAATGTAATCTATGGGTACATATGAATCCATTATTCTTAAAAAGGGTGGCTAAGGACATTGCTTGCAAGCAATAGTTGGTATGGCAATACCACTACTTATAGCATTGGTTAATAATAAATAAAATTGGTTGTTTGGATGTATGGTAATGTTTTTAACTAGGCAATAACGGCGGGGTGTGATAGCTAACTATGAAGGTGTGAGTCCAATGTACGGACACTAGAAACTCATGTTGACGACATGAGGATTGGTCATGGCGACCATATATGATACTTACGGGGTACATGGGAATCCCCTAAGTACACTTGTACATATGTATCATCGAGAGCGAAGGGTACTCAAGAATCCCTTACTCCTATGGTATCTCCAATTCGTGCGGCTACATGTATTACGGCCCGTTTAAGGGGTTACACTGGACCCATATAGACCGTGAGTGGTTCTAGGACAGTTAAGCTACACATACCCAGGTTAATGGTTTTAAATGCTTGCTAAATTCGGTTCTCTTTTTTGGCATGTATTATATATATGTATGGTTGTATATGCATATGGTTGTTTACTTGGTTTTAAATATTGGAATTATTTTATCCTTATCCTAAGTACATGTGAGCATTCACCTGCTAACCCATCTTCGAGTAGCTGTATCCCCATGCGATGCAGGAACCGGCCATTCTACTCTTCCTGCTCAGTGATTTGATTCAGGATCAACTGTTGGATTAAAGTGGTGAGCTTTCATATTTTGGAAGGCTCTATTTTATATCATGGATGTCATACTTTGGTTATTTCATAGATATTGGTTTTGGCTATGGCCAGGGGTATGTCCTAATCAGATATTTTTTACTTTCGGTTAGAGGCTTTGTGGGACTACTATGAGTTGGTATGGGTGGTGTCGGTAGTAATGTCTACCTTAGAATTGGTATTGGTATTATGGTTGATACCTTTTGACTGTATCTATGATTGTTCCATCCTATTATGTTATGGACTCATACTTGGTTATTGTTTTGGTTTTGGTATGATTATTGGATGGGTATTGTATAGTTGGACTTACTTGGGTTGGTCACGGTTATGAACCTATCCCAGAGTCTGTAATTATACCAAATTTTATCTCGTTATATGTTTAAAATTCACCCAACTCAGGGTATATTTGGCGGTTTAGTTGGGTATTAGGGATGGTCCCTGGTGGTTGGACTTGGGATGCCCATTACGGCAAGTCCCCAATTCGGGTCGTGTCAACTTTCTTCTATCTTTCTATGTTTAGTTTTTTGCTTTGAGACAAATGTATTGACTATTCTAGAACTTGGGTTGTATTTATATTACTAGATACTCTTGTACTACTCTACCAGGTTGTGGGATGGTATTTATGTAGCGACTACTTTTAAACTATTTCGATTGCCTTGCTTATTTATTGTGTCGGATTGCCTATTAGGCCCTTTTGGGTCATTTTCGCCAAATTAACCCATTGTGTTTAACTCTGGATTATAGTTTGGATTACCTACTGGTGGGATAAAGTAGGTGTCATCATGACTCATAAATCGGGTCGTGACAATTGCAACGTGTAAAATATATACCATCACTACTGTACCTTGCTAAACATTCTGGCAATAAATTAATTGTATTATGGCCGAACTTCCACAACCTTCCAATTCAAAATTTGTGGTATGTGCCCCTACTGAACAATAAT
>NW_025837782.1:0-23974 GCF_002878395.1 Capsicum annuum | reverse complement strand
TAACATTATAAGATAAATATGCATTATATTTGGAAAAATAAATATAATGAAGAACTTATCTTCTTTTAACAAATTGATATAATATTTGACTTTGAATGGAAGTAGAAATGAAGTGAAATTCTACCTTCTTAGGTCTCATTTATTTGCCCTTAATGAAGGTCTGAATCTGAATGATTCAGACTTCAGCCCATTAAGTGCATTTATTTTTTATTAAGATTTTAGGTCTGAATAGGTCTTAATCATTCAGATCTAGAATCAAGTCTTAATAAGTCTGAAGAGGTATTCTGGTGTTGGATAATATTCACCACCACTCTATTCATAAACATCAATCACCACCACTAACCACCGCTGTCACCGCCACCATTGTCAACCATCACCTATCACCACCAACCACCTCTACCATCACAACTACCATCAACAACGAATATCGTTACCAACCACTATTATCAACCGCACCATACCTACTACCTCTATTATTCTAATTCATCGTCACCACGATCATCAACAGCACCACCATCATCAACCACTATCGATCAATCCCTATTATCGACCAATTCATCTATTAACGCCACATGTACCATCACTTCAACCACTACCATCACTATAATTTATCTCTACTAACAACCATCTCCACCATCGCAACTAACAACATCTCCAACTAGCACCAACACATTATCAAACCATCATGCATTCATTTTTCAGCCATCACAATCAACACCTCCAACTACTAACATCAAAAAACATCACATCACAACCACCACCACTACTATCAACCGTCACCATCATAATAGTCACTACAATACCAACCATCACAACATCACCACCAACATTACTAATCATTAACATCAATCATTATCACTGCAACCACCATTATAAACCATCTACACTATCACTAACAAACAAAAATATTTTTTTTCAATCAAATAATAATTTTGTTGTATTAAATTCATACTTTTCTGATATATAATTAGTTTTTTATTTGAATTGTATTTTTTATTTTATTATATACATAAATAATTTTTTTTGCACATTCAGATAAAAAATAAATAGTCTTAATCATTCAGTTTTCAGATCCAAAAATAACATCTTAATCATTCAGATATGCATTCAAATTTAGACCTCTGAATCTTACAAAAAAACAAATGCCTTAATCTCTCTTATAAATACTACTACAACAATATATTATGTTATGTTTAATTTATTTACGACACTCTTCATATTCTTCGTTTTATAACTTTACTTTTTATTTAACATTTTTTTATATGCAGATGGTGATTATTTGACAAGATAGTTTTCTTTTATATTATCTATGCTTGAATTCAAGTTAGTGACAATTTTCGTTTTGACTTTATAAAAATATAGAAGAAATATACATACTACTTGATAAAAATAATGAAGAGAAACATTGATAATTATACATCTATATCTTTAAATTTATGCATGCATATAAACTATTAAAAAAATAAAAATTTCTTTATTCTTTTCTTTTTTATTTCTTAACTTGGTTATTAAAGAAGAAGAAAAGGTACTATATATATATTAACTTATTAGAATTTGAAGGTTAAAAGTAATAGTTTGGATCTTCAGTTTTAAAATATTTCGATATTTTATTATTTTAAAATTTAATGACATGCATAACTTTTTCCTATCTTATTTTTCATCTTCTCTTATTCTCAAGAAAACAATTCATTTATTAAAATTCAAATAAGATTTATATGAGTTTAATAATTTACAAGTACAATTTTGCTCCTTATCGCAAAACATGTAAGTTCATGCATATTGGTTTAATTCAAGTTGCATTTAAACCACTAACCCTGAGAGGTTTGACTAAGAGCTTTATTGCAGCTTTAAGAGATGGCAGAAATAAAAATTGGAAGAAGTCTCTTATTGGGACAGTTCAAACAAGTTTGGCTTATAGCCCGGTGTATTTTAATGCTTATCCTAATTTGCAGATATATCTCATGGATGAGAATTCTTTGGATGCATTAGTTCTGAATATTAAATTGCATGGATATGATTACATGCCTAGTACTGAGGTTATATGTATTTGCTATAGAATATATTATAAACCTCTTCATACTTTAAATCTAATGTGTAAAATGATGGATTTTAAGAATGAAACTATTTTAATGGAAACCAATTTTTGTCGGTCCAAAATTGTTACTAGACGACATATAAAATGGGATGAAATTGATTTCCCAAAAGAATGGATCCTTGAGGATGCAATTCCTCCTCAAACTGATTTCAATGAAGAGATTTTAGAGGTAGAACAATCCGCTGATGGTACTGTTTGAATCAGATTTACGGATTCATTACCTCTATTAAGTAGAGCTGATGATTTATATGTTGAAACATCATCAAGATTAACAAGATCAACATCTTCATACATATCTCCTGATGATTATATTGTTAGATCTCCATCTAGAGCTTCTACATCTCAGATTAGAAAAAGCCCTAGAATGAATGGCATCAGGATTGATAGTGATAGTATTGTTAATGCAATCCCTGATATGGATCCAACTAAGTCTGAAATGGAATTTCCAACTGGTTTAAAATGAATCACAACCAAATTAATTTTAGTCCAGGTTCTCTGGCAATAAAAAAAATTTCTGAAGAATTCGATATACCTAGATGGGTATTGTTCCGAACATGGTTTTTCAAAATTTTAACAAAGAAGAAAAAACTGCTTTCCAGGAAGAATTCTATGCAGATCTTTCTGTGCATAGTAAAATAATTGTGTTTGTGCCCTAGTTTATGGCCAGATATGTGGATAGTTACATTTCCATGTTAGCTAGGGATTTTAAATTACCTACTGGAGAAATTACTACTTCAGTATTACCTCCCCAGCAGTCCTTTCAAATTAAAAGAGATAACAAGGTAGTTCATTTTATAACTTTTACTAAGCTGATAGAGAATGATACTGCTCTTATAACTGCTCAAAATATCGATATGATGCTTAAACATCATAATTATGTTAATTATTATATGAGCATCTTAGGAGAGCAAATTATTGCTCTATAATGAAAAAATTGATAAGGTCTTATCTAAATTAAAAAGGATAGAGTTTAGTAATACTAAGCAATTAGACCGTAGACAAAAGGACCCAGTAGTTCTAGCTACTCCTACTATCCGGCCTACCCTTGAAATCCAAGATTTCAAATTAACTAGTGACTTAGATAATATCAAAAAGTTGCTAGAAGAGAAGTTTCGTGGATTAAAAATAAATCCTATCCAGTTTTATGGATTAAAAATAAATTATATCCATGATGATTTTGCAGAAAACAATGGTGGACATGTTAGTCTTGTTGAGATAAAAACGATCTCAGATAAAATCTCTAGGAAGCCAACCCAAAAGATATTTTACTATCCTAGCCAACTCCTTAGGATGTTCTATTTGAAGAACAAGGATTGTAAGTCTCCAATAGTTTTAGGGAAGATGAAATCTACCAGTGAAATGTAGACGGTTTATCTGATAGGCAGATATCCACAATAGTACATAAAATGTTGATATACAATACCATTTGTAAAGCCCGTCCAAGAGTAAGTGATATGGGTATAGCCGAAATAATTATGGCAGGATTTATTGGTCAGCTCAAAGGCTGATGGGATAATTATCTTACCAAAGACCAAAAGACCAAGATCATTCAATCATTAGTAAAAACAGAAGATAGCCAAGATGCCATGAACGTTGTCTATACTTTGATTATCAATATCATTGAGCACTTTTCTGGAAGATGGTCCGATAATAGTGAAAGTATTTGGATTTTTCTCCAAAACCTTAGATGTAAGACTCTGACGTCTTTTAGGTGGTATAAAGATATTTTTGTTTCAAGAGACTAATAGCCCTCATTGGAAGTTCAAGTTTATAGATGGTCTTCCCATATTATTTACTAAAAGAATTAGGAACACCATTAGAAGTCCTAATGTGAGTATTAGCTATGAGGCTTATTGGTAACCTTATAAAAGTTTGTACTCAAGAAGGTTTAGCTTTATGTAATGAGATTAAGTTAAACCAGCAGGTTAAGAAGCATCATCTTAATGAGAGACAACAGCTAGGAGAATTCTGTAAGCAATTTGCCATAGATATCCCCAAATCCTAGAGGGAATCTCATAGACATAAGAAGAGAAAGTAATCTAAGGAAAGAAAGTCTAAGAAAATTGAGAGAAAAGGTAAGAGAAAAGAGGATTACAAATCCAAGAAGGCTTATAGAAAAGCCATAAAGACCAACGCTTGTTATCGATGTGGTAGAGTTGGTCATTTTGCAAAAGATTGCAAAATAAAGAGCAAGATCAAGAAACTTACTATTGATGATGAGATTAAAAACTCTTTGTGTAAGATTTTGATAAATTCCTCCTCAACAAATTCCAGTCCGAACCATAGTGATAATGAGAAACAAAATGGTTCAACCGATGAGGACTTGAGAGTTCTTCAACAAGAAGATTTTATGCCTTCAGACGATGAGTGTCTACCTTGCCAAAAAGGGTAACCTTTTGAAAACAAGAGGAGGGGGATGTTTTGTATAACATCACATCCCAATTTTAAGATATAGAAATTAATGTCTTAAAAGATGACAAATTAGTAGCTCTACTAAAAATACTAAAAGAGCTAGGTAAGGAGGATGATAAGCCATCCACCAGTTCTTTCCCTGATCAGGAGGAACTGTATATTAGTCCCTCCCAAAAAGGTACTTATACCATGACTGAAGTTAATATATTTCTAAAAGAAAGGCAAAAGGTTGAAGCTATTCCAGCAATAATCCAAGACCTAAAGAACGAGATATATAATCTCAAAAGAGAAATATCCTTCCTTAAGAGTCATAATTTGGCATTAGACCAAGGGGTTTCTGCCTTAGAAAACCTAAAATTGTTACCCACTGAGGGTGGCTAAACTCTCCCTGAAGGAGATTTTCTTAAAACCTTAGAAGAAGTTACCCACAATACTTCTATGCTAAGGTAACTCTTCTAATTGATTACAATTATAAAAAGGAATTTACAGCTCTCATTGAAAGTGGGGCAGGCTGTAACTATATCCAAGAAGGTATGATACCTTCTAGATATTTTGTAAAAACCACTAATACCGTGAGGAATGCGAGTGGTCAAAAAATGGGAATAGAATATAAAATCCCTAAAGCTTACATTTGTAAAGACAAGGTTTGTATGCCTGAAACTTTTATTTTGGTTAAAAATATTGCTGATGAAATTATCTTGGGGAAACCATGGTTTCTACATTTGTATCCTTTAGTCCATTGGAATGAAAAAAGTATCATTGGTACTTTTGAAAATAAATGTATTCAATTTGAATAGTGTGATCCACCCTGTACCAGATATTTAAATCTGATTAAAGAAAAAATTCTTTCAAAAATAAGCAAATGGAATTTTTAAAGAATGAAATTTGCAGTTTAACTATCAATCAAACCCTTTAAAATCCAAAGTTAATTGGAAAAATTGAGTTTCTAAAGAAACAGTTGTCAATTCAAATTTGTGGAGATCATTCAAATGCTTTTTGGCAAAGAAAACAACATGTGGTTAGTCTTCCATATGAAAATAATTTTGAAGAGGGTAATATACCTACTAAGGTCAGACCTTGTCAAATGAATTCTGACTATTTAGAATTATGTAAAAAAAGAAATTGAATCTCTTTTACATAAAGGCCTTATTCGACCTTCTAAATCTCCATGGTCATGTACTGCTTTTTCTGTAAATAAGCATGCAGAACAAGAACGAGGAGTTTGGAGGTTAGTTATTAATTACAAACCCTTGAATAAAATCCTCAAATGGATTAGGTATCCAATTCCTAATAAGAAGGATTTATTAGATCATTTGTATGATGCTCTAATATTTTCAAAATTTGATTTAAAATCAGGTTATTGGCAAATCCAAATTTTGGAAGCTGATAAATATAAAACTGTATTTAATGTTCCAATGGGACAATTTGAATGGAATGTCATGCCTTTTGGTCTGAAGAATGCTCCTTCGAAATTCCAGAATATCATGAATGATATTTTCCAAAATATCATGAATGATATTTTTATGCCATACAACAATTTTATTATTGTCTATATTGATAACATTTTGGTGTTCTCAAGAAATATAGAGACACACTTTAAACATCTGGATCTTTTTAGAAAATCATTATACAAAATGGCTTAGTAATTTCGAAGCCAAAGATGTTTTTATTCTAGAAAAATGTTTGATTTTTAGGTCACAATATTGACCAAGGGAATATTATTCCCATAAATAGGAGTATTGAATTTGCTTCTAAATTTCCTGATGAAATAACAGACAAAACCTAATTGCAGAGATTTTTGGTTAGTCTAAATTATATATCTCCTTTTGTAAAGATTTAAAAAAGGATACAACTATCTTGTATGATAGACTGAAGAAAAATCCTAAAGTATGGTTTGAGAACCATACTATTGCAGTAAGAAATATTAAGGCTAAGGTTAATAATTTACCATGCCTTGCACTTGCAAACCCCAATTGGGCAAAAATAATTAATACTGACGCTTCAGATATAGGTTATGGTGGAATCCTTAAGCAATATTCCCCAAAAGAAAAACAAGTTTATATTGTTCAATTCTATTCTAGAAAATGGAATGCTAGCCAGAAAAATTATTCAACTCTATAGTTAAATGTCTTTTAAAATTTCAAGGAGATCTCTATAATCAAAAGTTCTTAATAAGAACTGATTGCCAAGCTGCAAAATTTATCTTTAATAAAGATTTTAAACATGATGTTTCTAAGCAAATATTTGCAAATTGGCAGGCTTTGTTAGTCCCATTTGATTTTGAAATTTAATATTTAAAAGGGTTAGATAATAGGGGTGTGCATCGGTCGGTTCGATTCGGTTTTATATATTATCAGTTTGGTTTATCGATTTTTGGTTTTTAAATATGCTAAACCAATAACCAAACCAATAAGATATTTTTATCGATTTTTGGTTTATCGGTTTTTAGTCCTTAACGTTCAGTTTTCGATTTAATCGATAAGAAAATAAATATAATATAAATAAGAAATAGTAGTAACTAACATGAAAAAAAAATAGAATCTTAGCTGCAACAAAAAATCCTGCATAATGTCTTTTAATTTACAAGAATCTTCAAGTTTGAACTAAATGTTGTTAGGAGAAATTAATAGTTTGTTAATTGAAATAATAGGTTTATTAATTGTTAGCAATTAAAGAGAAATTAAGAGAAATATATAATAAGTCATACACACATATATACAATAGGTTTATTAATTGGTAGCAATTAAAGAGAAATTAAGAGAAATATATAATAAGTCATACATAGGTATATATATTTATATATATACTTATTGGGTTATCGGTTTACCCAATAACCCAATAAGAAAAAATCGAACCAAACCAATAAACCAATAATTTTTTTATAAAGCCATTAAAAAATCGTTAACCTAATAACCCAATAACAATAAAACAATAACATTTTTATCGGTTCGATTTATCGATCGATTCAGTTTTTGCACACCCATATTAGATAACAGTCTACCCAATTTTGTAACCCGTGAATTTTTAAGCTGATGTTTTCTCTTATGGATTTCAGGATGACATCACGAGGATCTACTTCCCTGTTTAGAGAAAGAGGTGGAAGAAATTCTACAACAAGAGGCATAGGTAATGTCCTTGCCCAAATTGGAAATCAGAGGCTTATATCTTCTAGTATTGCGAGCTCAAGTTCTTCTTGTATGAATATAGATGAACAAATGTATCAGGACTTTTTGGAATTTATGAAATCCAAGTCCAAAAAACAGAAGGATAATTCTCCTCGAAAATCATGACTTTCTATGGAAAGATAATCCTTAGCAGTTGATGCAAAGGTATTTGGACAATACGTTCTATGCTACTACAACATACAAATACCGCAAACATTATGAGACCATATTGTCTATAATGGGATCTACAGAAATAAATCATTTATATGCTAATGCAGCTGTCAAAAAAGATTATAGCTATTCTAAGATTATAACCAAACAAATTCTGACTCATGAAGAATGGAGCTTGAGTACCCTAAAAGAAAAAGAATATACACATCCCGAACAATAAAAAAATTGTTGTAAAATATAGTTATTGGGATTATGCGGAAAGCTTTGATAAAATTTTCTTATGTGAGAATCCCAAGAGATCTTATTCACGATTTGTTAAAATATGTGCAAATGTGCACAAACAGAGCATACCAAATTGGTTTGTTAACTGTTGGATCTTGCATGGTCTTTCACCAAAAATATTGCCTGAACCATTCAAAAGTCTATATAAGGACTGGATAGAGGTATCACCAATACTTCTAAAAATACAAAAAGATAATGTTTATTTTGAAGGAATATCTATGATTCCTGTTATGATTCCGTATTCAATGTTTCGTGTTCCGTGTTCCATATTTATTACGAATATGTGTGCTTTCCTCTGCTTTATATTCCTGCATTCCTGCTTTACTCTGTTTTATATTCCTTATGGGTGCCGTATCTATGTTATGTCATCTGCTTCTGTGCTGTACTATGTGTTTGTGTGATATCTCGTGACTTGAGCCGGGGGTCTTTCGGAAACAGCCTTTCTACTTTATCAGAGGTAGAGGTATGGACTGCGTACATCTTACCCCCCCCCCCCAGACCCCACTAAGTGGGAATACACTGGGTTTGTTGTTGTTGTTGTTGTATCTATGATGTATTTCTTCATTGAATTTTCAATTCCGTGGATCTTGAAATGGTCCATAGAGGGAAAATCAAATATTGATAATTTATTATGCATAATGAAGGTTTATTATACAAAATTTTAGAGTAAATTTAACCAGCAAATGGCTGATGGTAATGTCCATGGTCACCAGGTAATTGAATCAATAAAAATAGTTGTTACAAAATATAAGCAGCAAAAGGAAATAGAGTCTCTTTATGAACAAGAAGATCTCAGCCCTTTCAAGAATATTAGTCGAAAATTTCAAATGAAGAAGGGAGCAATGACCAAAGCTGAAATTTTGGCATCCTACATGAAAAAACTAAAAAAGATTTATTAAAAAAATCTTGATCAAGAATGTACTTCGGACATGTCCATCTCTTCTGCAGGAGATTGCTTGGCTGGTGAGTCACAAAGCATCCAGAGTGATGAGGAAATTGATCTAGATGGATATTTGCAGAAATTTCAATCAACCATAAAAGAATCTTCCAGCCCTGCAAAAGACAAAAGGGAAAAATGACATGAGAAAATGGAGGTCCCCACCACTAATGAAATCATTGATGAAATAGCTATAATGGCAGACAACTTTACAAAAAGCAAATAGTAAAGGGCACTTAGCTTCTGAAAAAGCAAGGGTCATTTATAAATAGTAAAAGCCAGTTATTTTATTTTGTTGTTTTAGTATCAGGCATCCATTATATAAGGAAGCCTATCTTTTAATTCGAAGGCAGGTTTTTGGTGAACCCCACTCTCTCTACTCTCCTATATCATATTCTAAGTTTAGAATAAAAGTTTTTCGGTTCTGAGCACAACCATCTGTGAAAGGTTAATTTTAAATTTTTAAATTTTAATTTTAATTTAATTTTTTTTCTATTGCTAGCCTATGATGGGCTAAATTTCTAGTGTTGAACTATAGCGGAATATATTACATGTATTTCGCATATTGTTATTAAAATAAGAACTGTAATCTTTCATTATTGCAGAGGTCTATATGTTCAGATGTTATAGTTATGAATCCAATTTTGGCATTTATGCCGGATGTCCCTGGAAAGGCCAATTAGTCAGGTAGGCGTAGATGGCTGTAATTGGGACTTGGTTTAAGATTGGAGTCATGATGATGATTTTATAACATATACTAAAGGTAACTTGTGCAACAGTGAAGCGATCCAGATTCTACAAAAAAAAAGTAATTTTATCTTGGAGTGTACGTTAAGCCATTTATTTTTATCATCACTTTGTATATTTTATGGAGTAGAAAACTTTTATATAACAAATATTCTAAACTAAATCTTTTTAAAATTCAAAGCATATTTTGAAATATATTTCTATTTAATGAATTTTAAATGGTTTACAGCTCTACATTAGAGGTGCCAAAATGAACCCAAATTGAGCTGATCCGCCCAATAGTTAATGGGTTGGGTTCAAGATAATTTACTATTGGATAAAATCTCAACCCATTTTTAAATTGGGTTCAAATGAATCCAATTCAATCATCACTTCAACCCGTTTAATAGAAAAATAATTTTCTTAATGAAATTAGGAAAAATAAGTGACGATGCGTCCTCTAACTCTCAAAATGGCTCACCTCACCTTACGCCCTTACCCCACTATACCCCTAAGTTACCCACCCGATCCTGCCTTCATTAAATATATTATTTTTACTTCTTAAAAAGTTTTTACAAGTTTTTTTGCCCCCACTCACCTCATTCTCATCCCCCACCCCTACCTTACCCTAAAAAATCTTTTCTTACCTCACAATCAAAATCCTACCCTCCCCCCTTCACCGCAT
Organism: Capsicum annuum; assembly: GCF_002878395.1. NCBI lineage: Eukaryota > Viridiplantae > Streptophyta > Magnoliopsida > Solanales > Solanaceae > Capsicum > Capsicum annuum. The sequence goes on along the minus strand of NW_025837782.1, from coordinate 13,502 downwards.
TTCCTACCCATCCCTAAAAAGATATTTTTCTAAGAAATATTTTTTAAAAATAAATAAATAATTTTTTTTATAAAAAGAAATATTCCCAACCCCATCTACCCCTACTGATACAAGATAAACAACGGAAATACGAAACAAACACTCAAAAAAGTCCACAAGTTCTGATACCAAATGATACGGGAAAGACAAGTGAACACAAAACAACTCCAAAACAGTCCACTAATCTTAAGGATTTGAGGACCTTTTTGAAGACCACTTCTCAGATTCATTATCAACAACACAATAACAAGATAAAGAGTTGTGTTTTCAACACCAAAACATCCACAATATAAGATAAACAAGATGAACACAATGGTTACAAAATTTGGATTCAACAAGTCACAAAAATAGTTCACTATGAATCTACAAAGTCCAATAAGATAAAGATAGGTAGATAGACCAAATAAGGGAATAATATTAACAACCCAAGACTTGTTACACTCTTGGACCTTTAATACTACACACAACACAAACCTATCTCTTACGTTGGTACAAAAGTGACCTCAATCTCCCAAGCATCCAACGTTTCCAAGATTGAATCTAACACGAGTGATTCCACACTCAAGTTGATTTCCCTAGTTACAAGTTTCAGATTTGTGGTCTTCTCTTCTTAGAGAAAAATGTTTCTAAGTGTTATACAACATCCATATTCAGCAAAGTCTCTTAAAAAATGACCTAAAAGGTTCCTTATATAGTAGTTTACAAACAAGGTGTGAAATGTCCAAAATGACCCCTTAGTTTCAAGTCTTCAAGTGGGTGCCCTTGGAGAGCTCTGATACAAAATGATCCCAAATCTTAAGGATCCAAGAACTTTTTTGGAGACCACTCTCGGATTCACTACGACAACAAGAATACAAGAATACAAGGGTGTTTTTGACACCAAAACAGTAGCAACATAACAAGAATAAGATGAACAATAAACAAATTTAGGATTGCACATTAACAACACAGACACACGGTTACAACATCACTACTACACGATTACTAAGAAACAAAAGAATAGATAGTTAGACAAATTGAAGGTATAATCTTAACAACCCAAAAGCCTATTCCACTCTTGGACCTTTAACATCATACACAACAAATACCTAACTCTTATGTTGGCACAAGAGTGACCTCGATCTCCTAAGCATCCAATGCTTCCAAGCTTGAATCTAACACGAGTGATTCCACACTCAAGTTGATTTCCCTAGTTACTATGTTTCGGCCAAGAGGTCATTCTCTCAAGAGAGGGTGTTTCAATGTTACAACTTTCAATATTCAATCAAAACTAAGACTAAAACCCTAAGAGGTTCTATTTATAAGTGTATAAAAAGATAGAATGTAAAATGTCCAAAATGACCCCTTAGTCTCAAGTCTTCAAGTGGGTGCCCTTGGAGACCATTATATGGACGATTTTGGACGCTTTTAAGTCCTCATTCGCACTTCACTTTCACACTCCAAGTCTCAGGTTTAATACATCTCACAAACATGCATCATCGTGGTCGTACCTGTATCATCCTTCCCTTCTTGAAAAGGATTCGGCCTCGAATCCATGCCTTGTAAAATCAAGAGATAATAAACAAGCACACATCCTCATGACATGAGGGTTAAGGTTAGCAAAATACACATATCAATATGCCATGCCGAGGTGGAACAAACTTGAAGTACATCCATGGATCCTTTGTGTTGAACATAAAAAACTTAGTACAAATGGCACAAAGGAAGTGGTCACCACCAACAAAAAGAGATAAGGAAGAACCTTGTCTTCCTTCTTTAGCACCCACAATCAAACATTGCTTGTCGTTTTGACCAAGCATTAAGTAGAAAGTGTCGAGATTTCCACATGCCAATAGGGTGCCGGGATCAAATGGAAAAATTAGCCAAGGACCTAAGCCGAGGCTAGCCCTTCCTTCCCCTAGAATATCACTCCCATATTCACACGTAAAAATATTTTTATACACATGATCTTTATGAACGAAACTAATTGCAATGCTTTTACCACATAAGATGTTCAAAGAGTCATGTGCATTATCAAGATCAATTTTATAGACACCATCACTAACTTGAGAATTTTTAAGCATACTATTCACATGCCCAAGTAGTGAACTACTTTTAAGAGTAAATTGATCATCATGAACACCAAGAGTACTACCAAGGGTACTCATTTCCAAGACTATACATTCCTTGCCCATAAGAGTACTCTCATCTTCCAAGAAGAGATTTCCATCTTTAGGAGGACTGTTGTCACACCATAGTAGGTTAGCATATCGACTATAGCTTCCAAGACAAGCCATGCTGTCAACATCACTTACACCACTAGGTTTATTAGGAGTAGATAAACTATCTTCAAACAAGACATTGTGCCTAAAGAGTGAATGATCTAACCCGCAGATAGATTTGGAACTTTCACTCTCTAAGGAATCATTATCAAGTTTCAAAGATATGTCAAGCACATTATTAACCCTATGAGCCAAACAAACATTAATATCTTTACAACAACATAGGCTTATAGGTTCACTCCTTTTTCCTTGGCCAACATCTTTAAATCATTTACTCAATTGAGATTCATTAATCACATCACACATATCCTCAAGTGGTGGGTAAATTTTACTCACAAGTTGAGCAGCAACTTCCTCCGGGAAGCTCTCAATGCAAGGTGCTTGGACAATTGGATATTGTGGGTAGAGTTTGGGTAGCAATTGGCATATAATTTCAATGTGCCATTTCATATCTTCAATATTGTCATTGATACGATCACATGTGGCATTGAAATTATGGGCTGCCATTGTACCTAACAAAAAGACATAACAAACAAAGAAAATAAACAAACTTGTTAGATCAAAAATACCTCATCATACTCTCACTCTCGGTTTTACCTCATACTTGGTTTCATAAGTATTGAAAGTCGGCTTGTACTTCGTGAGTGATTGAGTGTCGAGTCTACTCTTGTCCCGAAATGGATTTTTGTTTGAAACTCAAATAAAATCTTGTAGGACTTGAGTCAAGAACTAACAATGAATTCAAAAAGATAAAAGTACACAACAAACGTAAACATGAACAAACGGACACAAAACTAACTTACAAACTAGTAGGAGATTACTAGGTTGTCAATTAGTGTTCGAACCAATAAACGAACTAAAAGACAATAAAATGAAACTAAGAAATATAAAATTTGAGCCAAATTTTTTGCGTGAACAGTGTATATGGTGATGTGGAGGTCCACGTGGTAGTTCACTAGTGGTTCGGTTCTTGACAAATTTTAATTCACAATTTGGACTTTGGTGGAAATTGTTCAATTTAGGGTAATACAAACTAGTCTTTGGAGCTCCTTTTTCAATTCAAATTTCAAGACTTTGACTAGACTTGTACTTCTCCTTAAAACATGAACCCTTGTTTTATGGAAAAAGGTTGAGATGTGATGTAAAGTCTTTTTGGTGGTTGGGGGTCTTTCAAGATTCAACAAATACTACACCCTGCCTTTCACCTTTTTAAGATCTAAGTTCACTTTAATATTAACAAGGTGATGAATATGGTGAAGAACTTCAAGAACAAAAAAACCACAACATGAACAACCAACAAAAATCTCCCAAGAACAACAAGTCCACCACAACAAGGTCAACAATCTCATTGCCATGACAAGCAACAACAATCGGCTAAGTCCCCTTTGTGTTGTGTTTTTGGTTTTACAAAAGGTGAAGGTTATGATGAACAAAAATAACATAACAACAATATTTCAAGATCTACAACAACACCACAACACAAGGCCTTCAACTCGGTCAAGGCTAGAACAACAACATCCAATCGGCCACACTTTGTTCACAACAACAAGATTAACAATTCAAGCTCAAGTTTGGATCGACTCAAAGGGTTAGTGAGTAACAAAACTAACACTACAAACACACAAGACAAGTAAAAGACTCCTAGACCTAGACTCAAGAACAAATCTCGGCCAAGAATACAATTTCGGCCAAGACAACAACAATGGACAGATTGAAATTTTTCTGAAATTTTTAGCTTTTCAACAATTTTTATTTTCTAACAAGCCAGCCCAAGATTGATCTTGTAGGAACAAGATCAAGCCATGCTTTGATACTAAATGATACAAGAAAAATAAGAGAACACAAAACAACTCAAAAGGGTCCTCAAATCCTTAAGATTAGTGGACTGTTTTGGAGTTGTTTTGTGTTCTCTTGTTTTTCTTGTAATCACCTACCCCCTACACCCCCTATACAACAATTCTCATCCCCAAGAAATATAGTTTTTTTAAAAAAAGTTAAATTTCTTTTTAAAAAAAAAAGACTTTTACCTCAACCTCTATCCTTTCCTTACCCTCAGACCCCACACCCCACCCCCACCCCCACACTGCTCTCAATTTTTTTAAAAAAATATTTATTTTTTAAAAAATATAATTTTTTTAAAAAAATTCTTACCCCACCCCCTAATTTCCCACCCCCCCCCCCACCCACTCCATGATATATTTCTTTCTCAAAAAGTTATTTTCTTTACAAAAATTCTTACCTCAACCCCATCCTAACCCCCACCCCTACCTCCTACCCCACACCCCTCTCCAAAAAATGAATTCTTATCTTTTGAAAAATATTCTTATCCAGCCCTTACCCCTACCCCTACCCCCACTCTCTACTCACTTATCAAACTTTCCAACCCCATTCAAATTTATTTTCTTGAGTTGGGTTTACAAGGGGTAAATATCAATATGTTAATATTTTTTAGACTAAGAAGGTCAAATCGGGTGGGTCAAGACCCAACTCGATTTTTACCCATTTCAACCCAACTCATTTCAACTCAAAGTAAATTTGTATGGGTCATGACCCAACCTGATATTCAATTCAACCCATTTATTATTTTCAATCTCAACCCAACCCGCCCATTTGACACCCATACTTTTTCATTATAGTTACTGCGTTATAATATTGCGACACTAGTGCGTTCCAATTCAAATATACTTGAGGCAAATAAATTTACTGTATTTACTAACCACCACAATATATACATTTTTTTTAAAATTATGTAAACTCAAATATTATAATAAGAGTTAAATTGATAGATTATTTTTTTAATCAATAAAGATTTAAAATTAAATGGGGCTGCTCCACCCTTAACCAGAGGTCGAGAGTTCGATCCTGGGTATGGAGAAAGCTCTGTTGGGAGCGCTGCTACCTTAATTGGTCATGCAACGTGCGATCCGTATTAGTCGAGGCTCCAATGCGGGCATCGAACACCGGATGGAAAACAAAAAAAAGATTTAAAATTGAATTGGTTAGCATAAACTAAATAATCGGTCAGTTTATCTAATTTATATTATAATTGTGAGTTGTGTTTTTCAAGAGCATGTCTCTTTTCTTAGCTTGCCATCTCTAAATTTATTGCTTAGTTTTCTTTAGTTGTAACATGTTTCAAGAAATTAAAATTAAAATTAAGTTTGCTTAGCTTGTCATCTCTATTTATTTCTATGTCATATTTCCTCCATCCTAATTATGTGACACGGTTCAAATTTAGAGCGTCAAATAATTTAATTTTGATTAAAAATTCAGGCATAGAATCTTTATGTTTTATGAAATAAAATTTGTATAGCTTTGAAAATTAAGTAAAAAAATACTATAAGTTATAATAATTGATAATCGATAATCCAAGATATTTAAAAAAGATATGAAAAAATTACGGTCAAAGAAAGTTTTATTTGAATTTTAAGTCAGAACTGTGTCACATAAATTATGACATAGAGAATAAAAAGTAAGTAATGAACAATATTTATTATCTAAATATGCAAATCAAATTTAATTAATTTTAAATACTAGATAAAATCTAAGTTGTGACGGCTTATCTATTTTATTTGAATTTGAGATGAGAATCTTTTAAAATTTGATAAGAAAGGTAAATCTATGAATAGTACTATAAACGAGAGTTAATATTTTAAAAATAAAGTAAAAAGGAAAAAAAACTGTTGATGACTAAAATTCAACCAACAGCTCAAATTTTTATATTGATAGTTTCTCGTATTGGTAATTTTTATAGCTTAATTTTTTTGACTGAAAAAGGTAAATGTTTAATCACAAACTAAAATCATATATTTTCAATGATAGTTTATATTATAATTAAATAGGATGTACATAGCTATACATATAAATTCTTTTTTCATTTAATGAATTCATGATTTTATTTTCTTTAAAATTCATATTTCAGAAATTTACATGCATTGTAATTTTTTTAACTCTTAGGACAAATTAATAATTTTTTGATTTAATTTAAAAAATAAAATTTTGAAGTTGAAAATGAAATAAAACTATATTTTGATAGAGGTGAAAGTGTCTAACTTAAATTTAAATCATACTCATTTATAACATACTAGTATAAATATTTTTTTAAAAAATATTTTAATTATTATGATTTATAGTATTTTTTAAAAATATATAACATATTAATTTTTTTTAGATATTTTAAGTTGTTAACTATTGTAATTTATAATATGTTTTATTTAATTTTTAAATGCTTAAATGGTGTTAACTATTATAATTTATAATACGTTTTATATAATTTCCAAATACTTAGATGACCATAATAATTAATTATGGGTGATATAGTAAAACTACGAGTGAAACAACGAAGCAAACATGTCTTAATGACTCACAACAACTAACTAAAAGCAATACAACAAAATTACTATAAAAGATACTTGTAAAAAAAATTAAATGGTCATAATAATTAATTAGGAATGACATAATAAAATCGCGAATGAAACAGCGAAACAGACATGTCTAACTAAAAGTAATACAACAAAATTACTATACAAAAATAGTTGGATGAAGCAGTTGAAGCAGAAGTGTCATAAATATCTATTTTACTTTTTTATTAAATATTATGAATTTTCTAATACATAAATAACTTATAATAATTAATTAGAGATGATATAATAAAATCACAAAGAAATCAGTTTACGAAGCAGGCAGGATTATAAATATTTATTTTGCTTTTTTTATTAAATAATATTAATTTTTTAATATATAAATAACTTATAATAATTAATTAGAGATCACATAATTAAAATCACGGAAGAAGTAGCTGATGAAGCAGACAGGAGAAGCAGGCATGTTGACGAAATGCTGCCTGCTTCTCTTGCCTTTTGCTCGTGCAAAGCACGAGCCCAACAAATAATTTTTAAAAATGTATTTTAATTATTGTGATTTATAATATTTTTAAAAATATATAATATATTATTTTTTTTTAGATATTTTAAGTTATTAACTATTGTAATGTATAATATGTATTATGTAATTTTCAAGTAATATATATCTCTCTCGTTGTCCAAACTTTTAAGCCATTGATAGTCAATTACATTTTAAAAAATAATTTAAGTTTTAAATTATTGTGATATTCAATATTTTTTTCTTCTATTCCAATTTAAGTGTCATAATGCTTAGATGATCATAATAATTAATTATGGGTGATATAGTAAAGTTACGATTGAAGTAGCGAAGCAGACATGTATTAATGACCCACAACAACTAATTAGAAGTAATGTAACAAAATTACTATAAAAAATACTTGTGAATTTTTTTTTGAAGTGGGCCTTGTATAAGGCGTCAAGTTAATTTAAAACATCAAGAGTTAATTTATCATTTTCTATCCATTTTACCTTTTTAAGAGTAACATGATAAAATGACGATTGAAACAACAAAGTAGACATATCTAAATAGAAGTGATATAACAAAATTACTATACAAAAATACTTGCGCTAAAAAAATTAAATGGGCCTCATAGAAAATGCTAGGTAAATTTAATATTAACTATTATCAATTTTTTAATACTTAGATGACTTTATAATATTTTTTTTAATGTTAATTTTTTAGTATTTAGATGACTTAGAATAATTGACTATGAGTGATATAGTCAAATTATGGGTGAAGCAGCTGAAGCAGACATATCATTAATATCTATTTTATTTTTTATTATATATTATTAATTTTATAATACAAGTAACTTATAATAATTAATTAGAAATGACATAATAAAATCACAAAGGAAGTAGCTTATGAAATAAGCAGAAGAGCAGACATATTAATGGAGATAATTGAAGCAGTTGAAGCAGTTGAAGCAGAAATGTCATAAATGCCTATTTTACCTTTTTTATTAAATATTATTGATTATTAATATATGAATAACATATAATAATTAATTAGCGGTGATATAATAAAAGAAAGTACTAATTAAAAGTGATAAAGCAAAATTACTATAAAAATATTTGTATTTTTTTTTAAGTGGACCTCATATAAGTCGTCAAGTTCATTTAAAATATCAATAGTTAATTTATCATTTCATATTATTTTTACCTTTTCTATCAAATATTACTATTTTTTAATACTCAGATGACACATAATAATTAATTAAGAGTGATAATTATTGAAGCTACGATTGAAGTAGCTGAAGCAAACACGTCATAAATGTTTATTTTACTTTTTTATTAAATATTATTATTTTTTTAATACATAAATTATCTATAATAATTAATTAAAGGTGATATAATAAAATCACGGAGCAAGCAATTGAAGAAGAAGCAGTAAGGAGAAGCAGACATGTTGACGGAGAGTTGTATACTTCTCATGCCCTTTCTCTCTTATTAGAGAGTATTAGTTTATTTTTGAAGTTTTCTTCTAATCTACTTCTACACTAATTTCTACTGTGAGATAAGAGAGAAGAAAACTCAACTGTTTGTGTGTAAAAAAAGGAAAAATAACAATTTAACTCAAAGTTAAATCAGAGAAAAGTAAAGTAATTAAAATACAATAGTAGAATAATGTATGTCAAGAGAGGGGGGTGGGATGAGGTTATTTTGAACTAATTTGAGAAATAATGAAGTAACTAGATAGTATAGATATTATTATTCATAAATTTTAAACTGAAGAGAAAATAATAGAATAAAAACTTAAAAATAAAAAAACAATATTAACAATCTAATATTTTTAATTATGAAGAGTATAATAACAAAAATATGAAACATATTTTTTTCACAATTACTTGATTGCTTTTTACTTATACAAATTTAATTAGAGATGGATGTGAAAAGGAGAGAGGGAGGGATGGAGGGAGGGATAAAGCGGGAGGGGTTTGAGAGAGGAATTCAACAATCTAATATCTTTAAATTGTGAATAATACAGTTAAGAAAAATTTGAAAGATGAAAGTTTTTTTTTAATTATATGATTATTTTTACTTTATGGATTTGGTGAGAGATTGAAGTTTGAGGAAGGGCGAAGGAAGAGGGAGAGGAATTTCATTGAAAAATAATATAATAGTTGCATTATTTTTTAACTTTTTATAATAGTTGAATTATTTTTTAAGTTTAAAAAGATATTCCTATATGAAATTATTAAAATAATATTTTAATATTATAAACACATCGTGCAATACGTAAACTAATTTTGCCTAATTATCCTAATATGCTAAAATTGAACAAGGCCCGTATGGAGGCCCAAATTTTCTTTCCGAAATAACATAGACGTCATCAATAAAATGGCATTGTTTCGAAGCACACGCAGTTCAGCATTTCGCTTACTCACTCGTTTGCTCTCTCCAGAAAACCATCTCAGATAGTACTGCAATCTCATCTTATCCCGCGGAAAAAAAGTAATTATATTTTACTCCAACGGCGGACAATGTCTTATGTACCTCCTCACCTGAGAAATTCTGCTGGCAGAAAAACAACCACAGCTACTATTAATAGTAACGGCGCCGATCACTTCTCTTCCAAACACAGTTCGCATCAATCCAGAATCCCTTCTATTTACGGCAATGGCGAGCTCGAAAAACAGGTATTCTCGATTTCAGCTCGCCGGAGCTCCATCAATTACACGTTGCCAAAGACTCTTGCTGTCCCTGACCCCGTGTTTCCCAAGTGGAAGCCTTCCGAACGTGTTCTTCGTCTTAAGTCCGAGCAGGTTCGTTCTTTCTCGGTATCCATTTGTAATTATAATTACTCACTAGCACCAGGAAGTGGCGTTATTTATTTATTTTTGCATCTGAGCAGTTGGTATCCACTCCTGGCTGACATGATTAGGACGCTAGTTTGTGCATTTTTTTAATATGTTCTTAGGTTTCTTATGAAATATATGCATCGTCTGATTGTTATTTAATTTATTCCATCTGAAAGCTCCTTCTGTTGCAAAATGGTTGCTTAGTTTAGTTTGTGATGCCTTAAATCTAGCAAAACAAGCAATAAGTTAGCATATACTGCGTAATTGTCAGTTGAAGTGGTTGCCTTTACTGCGCTAATTGGCAGTTGAACTGGATTCGTCAAACTATTGATGTCAGTTTATTGAAAAGCTGCATGATATGCTTGTGCTGTAATTTTCGTAGTCTGAGATTCATATCTCCTTCCCTGGTGTGTGAACGTAGTAGCTTTAGGCCTTTACTGCAGCATTATAATTATTATCATTGTTATATTGACTTTTACATGCGCGATTTTCTGATGAATTTTGGATATTTCAGTTCTTAAACAATAGTTACTTCGATTCCAAGTGTGGCAACATTTGTTAACTATAATTTGAGGAAGCGCTACAAAAAGTAAATTTAGAGATCCTGATTTATGTCCTTGATGTGCATGTTTATCTGCAGATAGAAGAGATTCGACTGAGGCTTAACGTTGATGTCAATGTTGCTCCAGGCTCACGTCCTGCACCTTCACCTATTGAATCATTTCCTGATATGGTTTGTTGAATTCATCATTGTGACAAAATCACTGTATTGGGTTTTCAATATAAAGGCATATTTAAATTACTTGGACTGGTTGGTTGTTCCTTCTGCAGTGCTTACATCCAAGCATCATGAAGGATATTGAAAAGCATGGCTACACTGCACCGACTTCTATTCAGGCTCAAGCCATGCCTGTTGCTCTTAGTGGCAGGGATCTCTTGGGTTGTGCGGAAACTGGTAGCGGGAAGACCGCTGCATTTAGCATACCTATGATACAGGTTGCATATTTAATTTGTCTTATTATCCGTCATACTGTGAATCTGTCAATGTTATACTTGATCATGCTTATTAGGAGTGTTTGATGCTTGATAAATATTATACATATTTTTTTCAATACAGCACTGCCTGGCTCAACAACCTCTTCAACGTGGTGATGGACCTTTGGCATTAGTGTTGGCACCTACAAGAGAGCTTGCACAACAAATAGAGAAAGAGGTGGGTTTGCGGGCACTTCAAAACTAGCTGCATATTTTTTCTTGCATATGCTGGATATATGTTTCGTTGGCCATGCTTTCAATGTGGTTTCCCACATCTCATATTCTAATCTCTGTTAGACCCTTGGAACTCCCTCCTCTGTCTTTTATTGTGCAATTTATCTATGCAAAATACCTTCTTGGAGTAAGTGGTAAAGTTGTTGCCATGTGACCAGGAGGTCATAGGTTCAAGCCTTGGAAACAGCCTCGAGCAAGGTAAGGCTGCGTACAACAGACCCTTATGGTCGGGCCCTTCCCTGGACCCTGCACATAGCGGGAACTTTTGTTCACCAGGGCTGCCCTTTTTTTCACCTGATAAAAACAACAAAATACATTGTTTTCTTTTTCTTTCTTTTAGTTTCATAAAAACATAAAAAACTTTCTCTAATGTGGTGTTAACTGTCTATAACCATATTAAAGGGTCTTGAAAAGCATAATATGCTGCTACTGTACAGTTGCTTCGCTTCTTCAAACTCGAATGATGTTCATATTTCAAGCAGTCTGTTTTAGTCAATTACATAAATTACTAAGTTTTGCTTCTGAAGCATGTTGTATCCCCTTGCTTTTCTTTTGTAGTGTCAGTGTTAAAGTAACTGGGTCTCTGTGGTTCACCAGGAGTGGACTTCAATATCATTAGGTCCTAATTACTCATTGTGTTGCTGATGTTGTTTTATTACTGTCACTACCTGAGCTGAGGCCCTGGTTGCGACGGGCATCCCGAACCACAAAGGCTCGAGAGACCCTTAGCATCTACCGTAAGCATAATCCATACATAAATCAAAGTGCGGGAGATATAATGAAATTCAAGGGAAACTTGTAATACAAACCGTGTCAACAAAATATGACAATACAAGACTCAACTTCCGTCTACGGAGTCTCTACTGAATACTAACTGTCTAGGCCGGGACAAGGCCCTCGGCGGATCATAAACTGTATTAGATAAACATATGAATAACATGCCTTCCGAAAGATGGATGGCTCACCAACTCTGTCATTATCCCATATGTTCTACTGATGTGATGGACCACGGGACTGAGCCTCAGAACCTGTACTATGAGGGGGTCAATACTCCAAAGTATTGTTATGTAGAACAATCCAAAAATATAAAATATATTTTGTATAACATAAATGAGATCATTTCATAAAATCAAGTCAACGTAAAACAATTGAAAATACATTTGCATAATTTGATGAGCTTCAACCATTCTTGTAAAACACTGTCTCAACTTTGTATTACTTCTGAGCTAGATGGGTACACCATACATTTTCTATAATCCCACGGCCTATATGGGATCCTCTCTTGACTCGGCGGCCAAGCCCCCAATCCAAGTTTGCCGCAAGGATTGGAGTATTAGTAAGGGGGACACGCAAGATCACAAAGCAGATAATCACCAATTAAGTCAGTATGTCATGGTAATGCATAAGATCACAAAGCAGGGCTCCTAACCATAGTCCCAAATTGGGACGACATGAATCAAAAGTACACAAGATCACAAAGCAGGGTACCATATCCCGCGTCGGCAAATCACGGTTTCCAGCGATGAGTCTTTCAACTCATGCTTTCTTCGGGTAACCATCTAACTCTTTTCAAGCCCAATTTTAATCCTTTAAATCCATGCTTCATGCTCAGATTATTCATTTCTTTCATGTTAAGGGCATCTCATGATAGGTATCGTCATACCTAGACTTGCAAGTTGTATCATATCATATCATGTCCATAGCCCTTTTCATTCAAAAACATGTTAATGGCCACCACAAGATTTATCATATCACATGAGAGTTCTTATTTCAAAATCACATGAATACTTATGCCAAAACACTATTCTTTCAATACTTTAACAAACAGTGGTCATCTCCTTCGTCAATCACGTGTGATTCTTCATTTAATACAAAAGGGCATTTATCAATAATCAACACCTCTTTGAACACATTTAAAAATGACTGAATATTTGATAAAGGGGCATTTAAAACTCATGTTTATCATCATTCATTAAACAACCCCCAACAATAGTCAATAAACAAATCTCATGATCGAAAAAGGGGGTTTATAGTTCATGCTCTCAAATCCACTTCAAAATCCGTAACACATGCACATATCTTGTGTTTATTTGAGAACCCACAACAATTGTTAAATACAGGATTCTTATCATAAAACGGGGTTCATATTTCAAACTCTTCAAACACTACAAAACCCATAACGTATGCACATAAATAGAATCTCAAGTTTATGGAAAACACAATAATAA
>NW_025837781.1:0-2065 GCF_002878395.1 Capsicum annuum | reverse complement strand
TGGCAAGGATAGGACGGCTCTCCTCAACGTGGGTTTTACGTTGGACTTCATGTAGCTCACATGGTTTATGTCGGTTATAGGATCTCCCAGTGTGTGTGTGTTTCCTTGTGTCTACGGTGAATGGTGAAGTGATTTGAAAGTGGAATGGTGAAAGTTATTCTTTCGAAGGATGTAAATGATATTTACATTATGAGAATTAATATTCTTGATGAACTGAAAGTGATTGACAAATTATATGATGACTCACATGTGTTCTTGTACTTATTTCATCCTCTCATGATTATGATGATTTTCTTCGGGCTATGTGAGTCTTTCATACATCATGCATATTTCTTATAAATATTTATGATGATGATGTTGATAAAAATGCATACATCCCTATATACTCGGTTCCTTTCCATGGTACTGACCCACATCTTCCGATGTGGGCTGTATTTTCTTGGAATGTAGGTTCAGGTGCTCAGTTCTAGGTTCGACAGTAATTCTTCGGGCACACTGTTCTACATCCTTTGTTGTGGTGAGTCCTCATGTTCCGAGGACGTGATGTCTGATGGTGGTTTTACGGTATTGTTTACATTTGATAACTGAGTATGAGTCAGTTGGGGCATGTCTCAATGGCTCGCTGGTTTTATTGATTTTCTTAGAGGCTTGTCAAACTTGTATAGATGTTGGGAGTTGACTAATAAGTCGTATTTTGTTATCTTTCTAAAATTCTTTTATTCTTGGATGATGATTACTCTGTTGATATTTGAGGGTTATTTATGGAAACCCCGTTGATTCGTTTTGAACTTAATGAAAATGGCTCAAAGGATTAACTTGGGGCCACTCGTAGCCTCAAGCACCGTGTGACGCTCTGGGACCCATTTTCGAAGCGTTACAACCATACATGAGTGGGTATTATTTGGCAAAGAAAATAATTCGAGCAGGTTATTATTGGCTCACCATGGAGCGAGATTCCATCAATTTAGTTCGTAAATGTCATGAATTCCAGGTACACGGAGACTTGATACATTCCCCTCCATCTGAGTTGCATACAATGACTGCTCCATGGCTTTTTGTGGTTTGGGGATTGGACGTAATTATACCAATTGAACCGAAGGCCTCGAATGGACATAGGTTTATCTTGGTAGCCATTGATTATTTCACGAAGTGGGTGGAAGCAACGACTTTCAAGTTAGTGACCAAGAAAGCAGTTGTTGATTTTATTCACTCCAACATCATTTGTCGGTTAGGAATTTTGAAGATAATTGTCACCGATAATACTGCAAATCTCAACAGTCATTTGATGCAAGAAGTGTGCCAACAATTTAAGATTATGCATCGAAATTCTACTCCTTATCGCCCAAAGGCAAATGGGGCTGTAGAAGCTGCCAACAAGAACTTAAAAAAAATACTTCGCAAGATGGTGCAGGGTTCCCGACAATGGCATGAAAAGTTACCTTTTGCTTTGTTGGATTATCGTACTATAGTTCGGACTTCAATTGGTGCAACTCCTTACTTGTTAGTGTATGGAACTGAAGCAGTTATACCGGCACAGATTGAAATTCCATAACTTCGAGTAGTTGTGGAAGCTAAAATTAAGGAAGACCAATGGGCCAAGACTCGTTTAGAGCAATTAAGCTTTATTGATGAAAAACGATTGACGTCAGTATGTCATGAACAACTATACCAGAAGAGAATGGCATGAGCAGATAACAAAAAGGTGCATCATAGACATTTTGAAGTTGGTCAGTTGGTACTAAGACACATTCTATCTCATCAGATTGAAGCCAAAGGCAAATTTTCTCCTAATTGGCATGGGTCATTCATGGTGAAGAAAGTGTTACCTAATGATGCGTTATATCTAACAGATGTAGAAGGCAAAATGGAGAGAATATCGGTCAATGCTGATGCAGTTAAAAGATATTATGTATGATATTCTTGTACAATTATGTTATGTATGTTTTGTAGTTACATTTTTAAAGATTTAAATGATGAAGGTATTTTTTTCTACTATTTGAATAATATATCAACCTTTGCTTACTGATAACGCTCAATCTACAGCTCTCGTGGGAGTGTAAAGCGG
>NW_025837780.1:0-1953 GCF_002878395.1 Capsicum annuum | reverse complement strand
GTAACAACAACATAAGACAACAAGAACACAAAATGGCTACAAGAGGCAAACACAAGAACTAACGATTTGCAATAGATAAATGGATAGATAGTGAGATATAATGTACTACACGTTATAGGCACTAAGATGTACATTAAAAATCAAAATACAAACAACATGAATACAAGACACCTATACTCTTACGTAGACCTTAAGGAAATCGGAGCTCCCAAGCAACCACTGTTTCTAAGCAAGCTATCAACACAAAGATTCCACCTTGCAAGACACTCTCAAAGAGTATTCAAAATATATCATCAAAGTTATAAAATGAAAAAATGACCTAAATGTTCTATTTATAGATTAGGGCAACACTTAATTACAAAAATGACCAAAAGGCCCTTAATGAGCCCAAACAAAGGGGCAACCTTGTAGTGTATTCCTTAGACGGTTTTGGAGTGTTGGGACTTGTTCTCAATACTTCAAAACTTGTTCCTTTGATAGGAAGCCACACAAGCTCGGGTTTTTACTCACGTCTTCATGTCTTCGAGTACTAAGACGCTTCTTTGACCCGTATCAGGATATTTCTATCTTTTTCTCTTTCCGTATTAGTTTGGGTGATAGGCTTACTTGTCAAGGTACACTACGACAAGTGTCATCATATCCCTCATTTTTGGATCGTGACAGTGTCCAACTAAAATAAGACGGTGGAAGCATGATTTTAAATTAAAGTATATTAAATTTATTAAAATATTTTTAATTTTGTAGATAACATGACTTGACATGAAGTCTTAGAAAATAAATATCCTTATGACCTTTAATTAAAATATACTAAATGTCAAATATCTTTGTTTATATAGGTGTGGGTTTAACGTGACCTAACACAAAACTAAATTAAAGTACATTAAATTTATTAAAATTTCTTCAATTATTAAAATATTTTTAATTTTGTGAATTAAATCTGATTTGACCTAGAATTTAAGAAAATAAAAAAAATTATAATTTTAAATTAAAGTATGTTAAAATTATTAATTTTCTTTAATTATTAAAATACTTTTAATTTTGTTGGTCATATGTGTCAAATGAAAAATAGTTGAAACAAATTGAAACAGCGGCGGCGAGTATGTACAGCCTCACAAAGACTCATGGAAGAGACTCTATAGGGAAAAAGAAAATCTTAGAGAGAGAATGGCCTACTCAAGCATTTCATCGAACACCGATAACGCCGCCCGCGACATCCGTGAGTTCGATTTAATCGGAGAAGCTGTTGAGGATCATCAACCTTCTAAAGACGTCATCACTGAAGACAGTGAGGAAGAGCCGATGCCTCTGGTGGTTAGAGAAGAAGAAGAATCTGAAAAGGAGAAGTGAACAGTCGGAGGAGATTCCGATGAAAGAAGGAAGTTCCAATAGCAATGGAGACTCTAAAGTTTTTTTTGAAATTAAACCTACTGAGTAGAATAAAGATTCTGAAGATGCAGATGACGTCGAGGATGAAGATAAGGAGGAGCAGCTGTCTCTGATGGCCGGAGAAGAAGAGATGAATGAAGTCCTTCATCAATCGAAATATCCTCAAACTCTCCATTCATCTCTTCTTCTCTGACCATCAAAGACAGCGACTCCTCCTCATCCTCATCCTCATCACCACTGTCATCGGGGTCGTTAGAATCTTTATGCAGCTCTGCAGGTTCAACTTCAAAAACTCTTTTAGAATCTCCATCGCCATCGAACCTTTCTTTCTCCATCGGAATCTCCTCAAACTCTTCATTATTCTCTTCAGATTCATCTTCTTCTCCGATCACCAGAGGCATCGGCTCCTCCTCACTGTCGACAGCGGCGATGTCTTCAGAAGTTGATGATCCTCAATAGATTCTCCAACTAAATCGAACTCACGAATGTCATCGGCCGATTTTTGGGTGTTCGATGAAATACTTGAGTAGGCCATTCTCTCACTAAGATTTTATTTTTCACTGTAGA
>NW_025837779.1:0-1022 GCF_002878395.1 Capsicum annuum | reverse complement strand
TATTATTATTATTATTATTATTATTATTATTATTATTATTATTATTAGTTTAATAAGTTCCGTTTGTGTCCCCACAAATTTCCTTTTTATAGAAATTAAATATAGTGGCAAAAGGTACCTCAATAATATACTTTCTATATATGTATGTGTTTAATCGTCCCAATCAATGTTGATTTTATAGAAATATGGGCAAGCATTGGTCCAATTAATTATGTTATTCTGTCCGTTCATATTTACTTATTTATGTTATTAAAAATATAAATGCCCAATAATATTTGTCCAATTATTTTATGTTCTAGAATTTCGTTATTGAAATATTTTTATTTATCCATATGAAACAATTTTTTTTGATTTCCAATGCCCTTGAATCCCAACTAATTCGGATCGCGCGTTGAAGGACCCATTAAGGTGGCAGTACTCCCAACAGAGTTTTCTCTATACCTAGGGTCTAACCCTCGACTTCTGGTTAAGGATAAAACAATCCTATCCACTGCACCACAACTCATGTTGGAGTTAAACGGGTTAATAAAACTAAACTGCTAAGGATATCCAAAAACATTAATAAATAAACTTTTCAATTTTCTTTGTAGAACACATTAAGTGAAAAAGGTCAAAAATATTAGAAAACACACATAAAAATTTCTGTCTGTCACTCAATAGACCTGAAATTATATACTATATAGATTTCTTCACAAAAACTTATTTAGACATGCTTTCTGGTAATTCATTTTCATCCATATTGAAATTTCATCACTTTTGAGAATCGTCGTTGTAAAAGCTTCTGCTATTTCACTTCCAAAATGATTTGACGAAAAGCTTCTACTATTTCACTACCAAAATGATTTGACGAAAAGTACTTCTAAAACAGCTCTTAGATTTATCATTAAAGTCTTTGCATCAGCCTCTTCCACAAGCTTTGATTTGGGATACGTCAACTCTATTCTCTCGATGCTAAAACAATTATTTTCTCCACTGCTTTAGTCATGTCTTTAGGAGAGGGAAAATACGTTGGCACATTGAAT
>NW_025837778.1:0-4911 GCF_002878395.1 Capsicum annuum | reverse complement strand
ATATATATATATATATGTACACATGAATCTTGAGCCTTTGAAAAAGGATTTGTGGGCTCTATGGACGAAAAGAGCCCATAGATAAACACTTGCATACCTTAAATTTCGTAGCCGGAAGAGATTGACGGAAGGAATTCTTGAATCAAAGCCTCCAATTAATTCCCCCCAATTCAAAACCCTAACCATAACTTGATATATATATATATATATATATATAAGAGAAATGAGAGGAAAATAATACAAGTTCTCAGCTGAATGGGGTATTTGTAGAGGTTTAAAAGAGTGGTGAAAGACCAAAATGCCCCTAAGAAACAAATAAAACCCGAATCTATCCTTCAGTGATCTATCCGATAGGTTGAAGTAAATTGGCCATAACCTTTTACTCTGATGTTCAAATTGGATGAAAGCAATTTTATTGGATAGAAGACTCTCAGGAATTTCCGTTGATATATAGCAGCTCACGCAGTTCATTATGTACAAGGAGTTATGATCATTTGAAGTTGACCAAAAAAATCACCTGGCTGCAGTATTTTTTTTCCTGCACATTTTACTGTTCACAGTTCGATCAGAATGGTCGTAGTTTGATTGGAATGGTCGTAACTCATCGCTCAAGTGTCCGTTTTGGGTGATCCACAGATCGTTGGAAATCTTATTCGATTCTCTACGATATGGTGGGTTGAAATCCAAAAAATGACACACAGAAAAATTATAAATCATTCTCGAAGATAGGATCCCGACATATTTACGCATAAAATTTCAACGAAAATTTTTTTTGGGGTATTACATCATCTCCCCCTTGAAAACATTCATCCTCGAATGTGAAGGCCAGATCAAGAACACTAATCGACTGGGTTTATTCAATACAGCAACACATCTCAAAACATAACCACATGACTGAAGCAACCAATACTCTGCGTACTTTCACTAGTCATGCACATCTATCACATAAAACATTCAACAACCCACTCATGGGTAAATTTTTACAACACACATGTATCTCAGATGCATAGAATCATAACCCAACCAATCTCTTTAATACATATTCAAACATGCCCACAATTCGAGTTCCTTTCTATTGAACGTGCATATTAAATACGAATATACCTAATATACCAAATTCTCGAAAGCATAACTAGAAATGCAACGCGATGAGGCTAAAATCATAGAAAGAGCATGGACATGCACTTATTATAACATTATGGGGTATCTCACCCTTGGGACCCAAGGTCCCTCTAGATATATTTTACTGAAATAAGAATGGGTCGGGAACTGTCTCCCTTTGCTGCTTTTCCATACCTACTGGCACCCCTACCAGATTCTGAGGGCCTGACTTGTCACTTTCTCTATCATCCTCCTCTCAGCTTTAAGTCATCGTCAGACACTTTTGAACACTTGGCTAAACCCCGAAATGAACTACAACCAATGTACTATAGAGTCTGAGTCACAACGGTGCACAAAATGATAACTTAATTCATCCAGAAAGACTACACCTGAAAACATAAATTCAATACCAATGCTACTTCTTGGAATACAACTCTTATCTTTCTTTAGTCTCTACAATCATCATCATATACATACACTCTTTTCAACACTTACTTGTCTCACTAAACACATTATCTGCTTCGATTTCTTCATAGGCTACTAATACTACATTCACATGTTAATACTTAGTTTGGAGTCCACAAACTTACATTCTTCAAAGATTCAAGCTTAGCTTCTAAAATATAACATGAATATCCAAAAATCTTTAATAAACATACTATTCTCATTCTAGCCTTCAAACATCACGTCTCTTAAACTTATACTTCTCCACACTATGAGAATCGCAGCTATATCTCTATCAATCAACACATATAATTCCCAACTTCCACACTTATATTCTTACATATATAATTTTAAGCCTATTCATTCACCATATAAACAGCTAACCCCATAAGGCATACTCTGCTCACTTTAGAGAACATTGTCCCGAAACTATCTGAGGGGACCGTCAGAGA
Organism: Capsicum annuum; assembly: GCF_002878395.1. Classification (NCBI taxonomy): domain Eukaryota; kingdom Viridiplantae; phylum Streptophyta; class Magnoliopsida; order Solanales; family Solanaceae; genus Capsicum; species Capsicum annuum. Next base: position 2,914 of record NW_025837778.1, on the reverse strand, counting down.
AAGTTCTATCTGAAAGACTTTGGCTTCACTACCTCTGTTACCTTAAGAGTAAGGTAAAGCTGACATAAGTAGATCATTACAAGAGTCTACATAACTCTCTTAGAAAATCTTGCTATAGCACGATCTGGATCATGAACGAACAGAAACTCTTCTAAATATCCCATAGCCTCTCGTACATGAATGTGGCGCGCAACACACTCTTGTACAAGACTCTACTAGATGCGGCTTTTCAGACTCCCTAGGACGCTGTTGAACCTTAGGCTCTGATACCAAGTTTGTAATGCCCCGATTCCCATAAACCGAAATGTCACACAGTGCTCGTGACCCCGAGGGACCACAAGCTAACCCTTCACTGATATCCATATCTGTTCACTACATAATATAATACAAATAATGCAAAAACTGGCTAAATCTGGCCATAAGGTTCAAACATCTAAATATACAGTACTGAAAACTAAATATCAATACATCTATCTGAAAAGCCTCAACACTGTCTGAACTGTGGAGTTGAAGGGAAAATTCCCCAACTAACTCCGTCTACTAAAATCACCAAAACACTGAAATAGAATATCCTCGGATGATAAGGACTCACTGTTGCACCCACTGCTACAAGATCTGACAGCTAAATATACTCTAAATCTCGCTCTTCTGAACCTATGGTGAGAAAAGCACCATAGCGCGAATGCGTCAGTCCAAAGAATGTACCGAGTATGCAAGAATAGGGTAAGGTAAAATATAAGGCTTATGCATAAACATAACAATCTGAATAATATGTATTCACTGGAATAAACATATATAGAAACTCTGCAGTTACCAATTTTGAAACACGTCTGATCAACAATACACACATGGATGCATAAAGTACAACTGAAATTATCATGACACCGAATGTTACATTTTGAAAACTGACACCCGAAAATAATAATACTGATAATAAGATACTAAGTATCTGAAGCTACTAGAGCTGACATCTGTACTTATCTATACTGAGAAATCGGATAACTAAAATTACTGATATTTGATATTCAAATTCACCAACTCTGGAACACTGAACAACTAAATCTGAGATCAACCCTCATCTAGCAGGAAGTCTCTAGAACACTGAACAACTAAATTTGAGATCAACCCTCATCTAGCAGAAAGTCTCTATACTCAACGATAATGATAATGGGTAAATAAGTTTGAGAGCAACCCTCATCTCGCAGGAAGTCTCTCTACTCAATGATAATGATAGCAATACTGGGAGGCATGTATCTGACAGCCTCAACTTCTACACATTAACTGAGTTCTTTTCTGAGACTGTTACTGAAATTATGGGAGTGATCATTTAACCAACATGCCCCACTGACCACAAGTGGGATCCAACCTGTACCCCAACTGGAAGGGTGTCAATACTGCGCCACCAGTAAAGACAACTGCATAGGACCCTCTACTATCAAGACCTCAAACGAGAATGGTGGGACCCTCTACTCGTAGGACAACCACTTCATCTAACCCTCTACTCCCAGGATAGATGTCTCAACCTACGCTGGTGATGTAGTTTTGGAGCATAAGGATTGCTACCAGGAATCAAACCCTCTACTCGCAGGAATGTTCCCATCCTTAGCTCGCTCGGTGCTGAATCCTACTCCCAACTAAAAGATATTTAACCGGTTCTTAACTGTACTCAACTGAACTGAATCTGTTCTCACATTATGATACTTTATCAATATGACAGAGTTCGCTTGATTCCGTTCTCTAACAGAGTATTTCTAAATGCCACTTACTTTAAAGATAAGCTTACTATCTCACAAAATATATAGAGATCTGTAAAGAAGTGAATTGATATGTAAGATTTCAGAGCTTCATGGCCTGAGTATTCAATAAAGAATGATTTCCAAGATTACTGAGTTTTCCCCAAGTTTTGAAACTAATCGGGAGTTCATTGTTCATCGCTCAATTGAGATTACCGTGAAACTGACTCGGCTCTAGACCAGCAGACTATTTCGGTCATACGTACCCCCAGCACACAATAGCATAAAGTAACATAAGATAGATAACTCATACACAACATGCCCATAGGCCATCATACGCAACACATAATTGAGGACTTCACACTTAGCAAATCAAATGGTCTCATTTCTTCGAACACGTGGGGAGCATGCTTTGGGTCCACAGCAAATACTACGCACAAACACTATAGTTACCTCAATAATTCATCATGGCATTCCATCATACACCCACAATGCACCACAAATTCAAGGAAATCAACTATCCATAGGAACAAAGCATGAATTTATCTTTTAAGACCTAATGAACCACAATGCATAGTTTCCTATTCTCTTAAATATTTTGTCAAACATATGGTAGACATAAGTTAAACATATGGATATGGCATGAAATCATAATTTGAATAACAAACATGTCAAATACTTAAATTCTTCTTCACATAGGCATTTTAGCAATCATCTTACATACACCATTTAGGGCATAGGTTTAATTCTCAATTTCATGCACCACAACACCATCATCCTTCAACTTCAACATCCACATTTCTCAATCCACAATCCAACTCACATTTAGAAAATATTTGACATATCAATCAATAGTAGGGATATATAATTCCCAATAACAATTATCAAGTCATAATAAGGAAATAATGGAATAGTAGTATAAATCAAGGCTTAACAATTTAAGTCATCATATATTCATAATCAATTAATTTTGGACCTATTATGTTATAAAAACAAAATCTCTAGTCTCTTAGGCATTTTCACAAACACCTTGTATGAACTTCTTAGGCATAGGTGGATTCATCAAGATTACAAGTATTCAATCACCCATTTCATATATTTATACATCACACACCACCATAGTTTCCACAAACATACAAAGATCCCTTCTTGGATATCATCAACTTCAACAACATAATCAC
>NW_025837777.1:0-1337 GCF_002878395.1 Capsicum annuum | reverse complement strand
ATATCATTTATGATGTTTTATGACCTGCTCTCTGTTATTTTATTTATATAAAAGCATTATTTTGGATTTCTTCGCGTACCATTACAATTGTATTGACCCCCTACCTTTGAGGTTCTGAGGCACAGTCTAGGGGTCCGGGTAAGCAGTAGATTTCTTCAGACAGAAGTGCAGAGTCTAGTCAGTGAACCTTCTATATTTCAGAAGGCCTATTTATTTTCAGACATTTATCATTAGCTATGGTTTTGGTTTACTGGGGGCTTGTCCCAGTTTTCTGATAGTTGCTATCGATTGTGAGTAGAGATTTCGCAGACGGTTTTCAAATGTTGTTAGTTGGTATTGGATGTCATTCTCCACTACTAAATTTATTTCAGACATATGACCATGATTTTGTTTCATTATATATTTTCACATTTCCTTAATTTTATATGTATGGTGTATATGATTACAAGTTAGAAGGGGTAAATGTGATGTGAGAAAGCCATATAAGTAGATAAGATTGCATGGAGTTATAATATAAGATTAAGGTTGACCATGTCTATTACATGACTTTACCCCCCTTGACCTTTTTTTCGTTGGTAGTTGTAAACTAGTACTACTTGTGAGAAGGTATGTAGTAGATTTTTGAGGTATTTGGATAGAATGTCCCAATTTGATGGACTAGTATATTATGTTTCCTTCTTCATTGGTGGTAGATGATTGATTCTAGACTATTGACTTGAATTTAATGTAGGATGTGGATGTAAGAATAATGGCTTAAGTTTAATGATGAATGTTTTGTGAGAATTGTGTGTCAGGTTGGGTTGCAAATCATGCTTGGCACTAGACATTAAGTTTGAACAGTTGATGTCCATAAAGGTGAATATGATGATTTCATGGTTAATGATACTAGTTATATGGAAACGATCTAATAGGCTTGAATGTTGTATGCAGAAGATTAAGTTAAATAGATTCGTAACAAAGTATGATGTTGTATGTATGAGGTAAAAGTATGCCAAGGTGATATGGAGTTGCAGCATTTTCTAATACTATTACATGTTGCGTGTGGCTAGCAGACATAGTAGTACCATTGAGTTTCTAGGTGGAGAAAGACTAGTAGTATGATTCATCAAAGGCTTGGTGATATCCATGTTAAGTGTTATAATCTAAGTTTGAATTTTTGAAGGTTGAACCAACAGAAATAAAAGTTGAAGCTCTATAGGGTGTTCACTCCAACTATGGCAATACTCATGAGGATTCGAAGTTAGTAAGTGTTCAAGTATTATATGATGACTATTGGTGGCTATAGAAAGATAGAGTGTATCTCAGAAGGTAGTATTAATAGTGGGTTTTCCACTTTC
>NW_025837776.1:0-1194 GCF_002878395.1 Capsicum annuum | reverse complement strand
TTTGAGTACCCGACAATAACACTTAATTTATTTATAATAACAAATTAAGTGTGGGGTGGTGACTTCATTACCTTCATCTAAATTGTAGTTAGTTCATTATGTGTGGCTGATAGAGATGATATGATGAATACAGGTAAAATGGCTTCGATGATGATCTCAATGCTGGTGGCATGACTCCTAATGTGGATGAGGATTACTACTAGCCAGGTTCTTGATCTTGTTATTTGCACTGGGGACAGTGCTTAGCTTAAGTATGGGGTGGTTGGTTACTTTGCTACTTGTTTTGTAATAATATAGTACCTTCTACTTAGTATACTTCTGTGATAGGATTAGTGTTTTCTTTATTTTGTTTCTTGTTAGATTTTTGTTAGATTTAGTCTTAATTAGGTATTTTTCTTGATGAAGGATGGATGACAACCTTCTTAAGAGAAAATTAGTCATTTGTTCTTGTGGATCACATGGCATTATAGTATGAGTATGCAATGGATCATTTTATTTGAAACACCTAGGCTCTAGTTGTGACTTTTTTTGTAATTGTTGGCTTTATTTGAATTCATTTGATTGTTGGGTCAAGAATCTATAATGCTCCTAACTAAGTAGACCATGTGCCATGAGTGTGTAAGACTATTATATATTCCATGTTACAACTGATACTAGAACTTACTTGGTGTGTATGTTAAGTAAAATAAAGATTATAAGTTTAGGAGATGATTTAGGCATTTCTTTAGCAGCTATTTCATACCTCCTTTTGACCTACCTTTATACATTATCTTAGATAGCCCCATTGATCTTTTAGCTTGCCCTTTGTTAGCCTCATTTATAGCCTAATTCTTTCTTTAATAGACTTTAATTTGATCCAAAAGCTCCTAAGCGCTTTAATAAAAAATCAATTTGAGTTAGGAGTTTGACAAATAAGAGGAAAAAGGTGAAATTGATGCCCCAAAGAGTAGTTATTAGCGTGTGCAATTAATGTGGTTGGGAGTAGAAAAATTGTTGAGAAAGTTTTAAATTTTATCCCAGACATGTTACAATGAACTTGTTTTGGCCCTGGTCCTTCTTAGATAATGTGCACCTCAACTAAGACAAATCAGTTAAGTTGAGGATGGGTATCATAGGGGTACATAATATGAAATGGGTGCAAAAAAAATTTTTGAATGGGTTGCATACTCCCACCATAGTATTATTAATTGAGCT
>NW_025837775.1:0-1134 GCF_002878395.1 Capsicum annuum | reverse complement strand
TGAGTGCATGAGTTTGCATGAAAAATACAATATAGCTGAATCTGATACTAGAAAAGAGATGAATGAAGGAAGACTATTACCTTCGTCAGAATATGGGTTCGTGGAGAAGAGATGAGGATGCTTGATATGCATGTCTACTTCTGCTTCCCAAGTAGCACCCTCAATGGACTGATTTTGCCACATAACTTTGATCAAGGGAACTAGATCTGATGATCAAGAATCTCTATTGGGACTTTTTCATAAGAAAGGCTATTCTGAATATTTGTAATTTCTAGAGGAACTATAACAGCTAAATCGTCTATGCATTTCTTTAACACGGATACATGGAACACTAGATGAACGAAGGATAAATCTGTGAGTAGCTTGAGTTCTACGCTACCTTTCCAACACGACTCAAAATATGGAAGAGGCCTAAAAATCGAGGACTAAGCTTTCCCTTTTTACCAAATCCTTCACCCCCTTCATGGGTGAAACTTTCAAATACATAAGATCATCAACCTCAAACTCAAGATCTCTTTTTCTTACATCTGCATAAGATTTTTGATGACTTTAAGCACCATCGTTTCCAAGCAATACACATTCATAAGTGCTTCGTTTTGTCCTAGGGAGGCTCTCTCTCTCTCAATAGAAATGTTCTTATTCTTTCAATATCATGAGAAAACTAACTAAAATAAAACCCTAACTTATTCCTTATACAGTTATTACAAAATAGAACAAAAAAATGTCCACAATACCCCTCAAGGTGAGGTGCCCCTCAAGTGTAAGAGTGGACTATTTTTGGTGTGTTTTGGACCTCTTCTACACTTCAATTGAACACACCAAGTCTCAAGACTAATTCGCACCCTCATAAGTACATATCCGTGATTATTCTTATATCATCCTCTCCATCTTGAGAGGAATTTGCCCATAAATTCACTTTTTTATCTCATTCAATTGGCCACTTTAAAAGAACTACCAAAAGCAGTTCATAAAATATGAAGAATCCGAGTGCTCAGTAATAAAAAATCTCAGCCAACATCTTCATTTAGAACCTCAGCTTCCTCCCCATCTTAAGAATTGCCTTCAATCTTAATTAGATGAACTGAGTTTCAACCCTATCCAAGATATCACTAGGAACATTATTATCCATTGTAG
>NW_025837774.1:0-1695 GCF_002878395.1 Capsicum annuum | reverse complement strand
AAAACCATCTAACACAAGTCTACAAAATCTCTATTAAATTGAAAACATCTGTTTGGAAACCGAGACAAGGTCCCCGGTCATGCTATGAACTAAAACTTAATGAAAACATTATATGAAGCAAGGCCTTCCAAAATAACGGAGGCTCAACAACTTCAATTTTCTGACAATGATCTAATGCTTAGAGGAACCCCAGGACTGAGCCTCAGATCCTAAAATATTGGGGATCAATACAAATGTACTGGTATGTGAAACAATCTAAAATAACCACACTTTATACAACATAAGTGAGAGCATTTCATAAAACATATAACATGAGGTAAATTAAAACATATGGGCATAACTTAAAAGCTTTCAAATGTTTTCATAAAATCATGACTCAACTCTTCATATTTCTTCTGAGCTAGATGGTACACCCTACAAACGCACTTATCTACAGGCTATATGGACTCTGTCTTTAACTCAGCGGCTAAGCCCCCAGTCTAAGTTTGCTGCAAGGATTGGGTCTGTCATTTATACTATGCCATAAGGCCATCACCAGTGTATAATACCTAATATAGGACATCATAAACCCATGTCGGCAAAACACAGTTTTGGGGTAAGAGTTATCTGAACTCAAGCCTTTTTTGGATAACCAACTAGCTCTCTTTAAGTTCAATTTTAGTCCTTTAAGAACATACTTCATGCATTTAAAACATTCCACAGTTAATCTTCTAAGAGTACATCATCACCGGGTATCGTCATACCCAGACTTGCAAGCCATATCGTATCATGTCATAATTCATAGACCTTCTATAAGAAAATCCATATAGACAACCATCCCCAAATATTTAAATATTTCATGAGGACAGGCTTAATTCAAAACACATACAGATGTTTACAAAACACTTCTTTGAAACACATTATCTTGTTGTGGACAATCTTTCTTTGAACACATGCTTTTCTTCCTATCAACAAAATGGACTTTTGTAAACAAGGAGATTTTTCCCTCTCATCATATCATAAACCATGTTAACCACCATAATATTAAGGAATTTACTTTCAAAACCCTTGTTCATGCATTCAAAATAACCTGCAATACAAATAGACATTATATTTTATATCAGGAGAGGGAATTCGTAATTCATGCTCTCAGTTAAACTTTCCAAAAACTTAAAACGTATATATATAAGGGGCTACAATTCAATTCCATGAAAAGAATTCAATACAATATGTATACTTTCATAAAAAATGATTCCATGACATGATTTTTGAAACAATATTAAAAGCCTTCTTGGTAACATGATTATAAATCCTTCAACATTGATAAAAAAAACCAATAAAATTTTATGCCCATGGAATTTAAGATAGTCCCACATACCCTAAGTTCTTAGTTTGAAGAATAAAACCCTAATCCTGACACATTTCTTCAGAATCTTGAACTTTAGGAGGATTGAATTCTTGATCTTTGGGGAAGAGTGAAGGGTTTGTTTGAGAGTAATTTTGAAGCGAATGGGCAATTTCGTGTCCAAATTACAGTTTTAGTCATCCATTTCCAAATTGGAATGAGAGTAAAAGACCTGCTGCCCTTCTGGAAATTAAATTCATGATTGTAACATCGACTATAAGGCCACCGCGATGCAATGGACCCTTCATCGCTATACACACCGCGACGTAATGCAATTGCGGTGAGGTTCTAGAATTGAAATCCAACCACGA
>NW_025837773.1:0-1625 GCF_002878395.1 Capsicum annuum | reverse complement strand
TTTAGCTTAAATAATTTTTATAACTCGTGCAGCGAATGTAACTCATGTAATAGACTTGAATACTTCATCATATAAATCACACAATCCAAAATCTATTTACTATTGAAAATCTGCTTAAACAAAGTTTGAAGAAAAAATGAAGGTAATACCTCATTATTCCAGCACTTGTTCTGTTGATACATCAAGTAAAACCAGTTCTTGGATTTTGGAAAAGCAACAACGAAATTTAGTTGACGAAATCCAAGTGTTGAACAATTAACCTTGTAGTGATCGTCATTATCTTTCGTGTAACATAGAAATACAATTGATTTGAAAAAATAAATAAATAGTAAGTTGTATATTACTTTTAAATTTAGAATAAGATATGTTGCTTACTTTTTCGTGTGTTTCTTGTAAAGACCATCATTAACCCATTCTTCAAATATTTTCATCTCAATAATAGCTGAATCCCTAGTAATGTGATAACCTTCGAATGAGTATTTTTTCCGCCCTTTAGAAGCCAACTTTTTCTTTCCTTTAGAACTTGATCCAAAATGGGTCAAAAAAGAAGAACGATAAATCTTCGATGGCTTTCTTGAGAGTGGTGCAGGTGTATTTTTGTAACACCCCGTATTCAAGTACGTGTATTGGCATATTCAAGTACGTGTATTGGTCTTATTTATATGAAATTAATTTTTTTATTTTATTTATACCGAAATTTGACCGTCGATGGTTCCATGCAAAGGTTATTCAATAAGCTTTCCAACGATATAAAGATTTCCAAAAATGGATAGGTTTCGGATATAATCGAGTACATTCGAAACTATAAAATGGTGGCCGGGATATTTGAAAATAGTAAATGTGGAGGAAAATTTCCTGCACACAAACTACTGAGGCCAGCCGAATTTTTGGGTCAACTTTGAATGATCATAACTCCCTTAATATAATGAACTAGGAGAGCTGCGACCTATGAAAAGAAAGATATTTGAGTTTTCTTTCCAATGCAATTGGTTTCATCCAAATCCAACGTCTGAGTAAGGAGTTATACTCGTTTTACTTCAACCTATCAAAATAGATTTTTAGGGTCAACTTCAAACGACCATAACTCCTTGTACAGGACGAACTGGGTGGCCTACTTTATATGAAATGAAAGCCCTTTGAATTATCCTTCCAGCGATACCAATTTCACCCAAATCCAATATCGGAGCAAAGAGTTATGGTCAATCTACTTTAGCTTATCAAAACAGTCCACCAAAGGACAGATTTGACACTATTTAAATTTTAAAAGCATTTTGGTCATTTCCTATTATATTATGGACTGGAATATGTGTATATATACATATATATGAGTTCAAAAACTCATTTTCATCATCAATCATTGAGAAAGAACAAATTCTAGCCAAAATTGACCTTTAAATTACTTTTGATTCAATCGTAGAAATTCCAAAGTAATCCGATAACTGCGTCTGTCATCTCGAGAGCTTCGAACGACACCTATTATTTGTGCAAATAGGATTGTATAATCAAGAGGTGAATTCTAAGGTATGAATATTGTTTGTCTTTGTTCTTTTCCATATGTATATGTGTGATAGAGGATTATATGTATTGGTTGTTATTGAAAGGTGATGAAAATAGGGTTATGGACT
>NW_025837772.1:0-3081 GCF_002878395.1 Capsicum annuum | reverse complement strand
GAGGAATTCTTAATGCATGACCTTGTCAATGATTTAGCCCAAATTGCATCTTCAAAACTTTGTGTCAGGTTGGAAGAGTGCCAAGGATCTCATATGTTGGAACAAAGTCGACACATGTCGTATTCAATAGGGAACGATGGTGACTTTGAGAAATTGAAACCACTCATCAAATCAGAGCAGCTAAGGACACTGCTTCCAATAGAAATCCAGGACCTTTATGACCTTAATCTAAGCAAGAGGGTGCTGCATAACATACTGCCAAGTCTAATATCCTTAAGGGCATATTCATTGTCACGTTATAGGATTGTGGAGCTGCCAAATGACTTGTTTATCAAATTAAAGCTCTTGAGATTTTTGGACCTTTCTTGGACAGATTAAAAAGTTGCCTGATTCTATCTGTGCATTGTATAACTTGGATACGCTTCTCCTGTCATCTTGTAGATATCTTAAGGAGTTACCGCTGCAGATGGAAAAGCTAATCAACTTGCGGCACCTTGACATTAGCAACACTACTTTCCACTTGAAGAGGCCGCTACATCTGAGCAAGTTGAAAAGCCTCCAAGTGCTAGTGGGAGCTGAATTTCTTTTAGGTGACCCCCTTGGTTGGAGAATGGAAGATTTGGGTGAGCTACATAACTTGTATGGATCTCTATCAATTTTAGAGTTGCAAAATGTGGTTGATAGAAGGGAAGCTCAGAAGGCAAAGATGAGGGAGAAGAATCATGTTGAGAAGTTGTCGTTGGAGTGGAGTGAAAAGGGAAGTATTGCAGACAATTCACAAACCGAAAGAGACATACTTGATGAGCTACGTCCACACACAAAAAATGAGCGAGTTTCCTGCACTTCAGGACCTTTCCATTTATGATTGCCCCAAGTTGGTTGGGAAGTTCCCTGAGAATCGCAGTTCTCTGACGAATTTTATAATCTCAAGATGTCCTGAACTCAATTTGGAGACACCCATCCAACTTTCAAATCTAAAAAGGTTTGAAGTTGATGGTTCTCCTAAGGCTGGAGTTGTCTTTGATGAAGCTGAACTGTTTACCTCCCAACTTGAGGGAATGAAGCAGATTGAGGAATTAGATATTAGTGATTGCATCTCTCTTACCTCCTTGCCTACTAGCACTCTGCCGAGTACCTTGAAGAAAATAAGGATACGTCATTGCCGGGAATTGAAATTGGAGGCACCAGATAGTAGTAAGATGAATTCTAACATGTTTCTGGAGGAATTGGAACTGTATAAATGTGATTCTATGTCATCACCTGAGTTGGTCGCAAGAGCACGCTATTTGAGCATACTGAATTGCCAAAACCTTACTAGGTTTTGATTCCTAAAAGACTCTGTATTAGTTGTTGTGAAAATCTTGAAATACTACTTTCTTCGGTGGCATGTGGGACCCAGATGACGTCATTGAGGATTTCCGGATGCAAAAAGCTGAAGCGTCTGCCAGAACGTATGCAGGAACTACTTCCATCTCTTAAGGAACTGACACTGTGGAATTGTCCAGAAATAGAGTCCTTTCCTGATGGAGGATTGCCCTTCAATTTACAACTCCTTGTGATCGACGATTGTGAGAAACTGGTGAACGGCCGAAAGGAGTGGCGTTTATAGAGACTCCCCTCTCTCAGAGAGTTGTACATCTTCCACAATGGCAGTGACGAAGAGATTGTTGGTGGTGACAATTGGGAGTTGCCTTGCTCTATTCAAAGGCTTACCATATACAATCTGAAAACATTAAGCAGCCAACTTCTCAAAAGCCTCACCTCTCTTGAATATCTATATATTCGGAAATTACCTCAAATTCAGTCACTGCTGGAACAAGGGCTTCCCTCCTCTGTTTCTGAGCTACATTTATATTTCCATGATGAGCTCCATTCACTACAAGGTCTTCAGCACCACAATTCGCTTCAAAGTTTATTGATCAGCAAGCCTTCAACTCCAATCTCTTGCAGAATCAGTGCTTCCCTCCTCCCTCTCTGAGCTGACCATCGAGAATTGCCCTAATCTTCAATCCCTTCCAGTAAAAGGGATGCCCTCTTCCCTCTCTAAACTTTCTATTTACAAATGCCCATTGCTCGAACCACTCCTAGAATTTGACAAGGGGGAGTACTGGCCAGAAATTGCTCATATTCCTGAAGTATATGTCAGTGTCGCACCAATATTGGACTACGAACGCCTGTGATGATTAATAAAAACGAAGCTCCCACAAATGTAAGTTTTTCTTTTTCCTCAGTAGCTTTTTAGTTTTGCCTATTACTCCCCGTTGCTTGTTTGTTAATTATTTTCCTTTGTTAAGCTATTGGGTGAATTTTTGGGTAAAGTTTTGTTTTTGGAAAACATATTTCACTTTTTTTCAAAAAAGTCATAAAATATAAGCTTATAGGCTTTAACCACAACTGACTTGACAAGAATGAAACAATTGGGACAATTATAGTTGGGAGGAATAATTGGTTGAGTTTTTGTAAAAAATATAAAAGTTTGAGGTAAATTCTAAGTTTATAAAGTACCCAAAAACTATAATTTAGCCCAAAAAATTTTATTTTTTTCGTCCAAAGATGAAGATCGTGCTAGTGAAAATACGACTTACTGTCTAGATAACGTGACGGTTACCTTTGAAAACTTCTCCTTGCATGTCTATTATCTTTTTTTCAGTTTGTTGATCCATTTATTATTGCAGGATTTGTTCAATCGATTGGTAGAATCACTAAGAAGTGCGTAAATGCTTGAAAAATGAAATCTCTATTTCACAATCAGGTAGTATGTTTTGTCCATTCCTTGTTATAAAGCTTGGAAAGCAAAGATTTTGAAGGAAAATTTTCATACACAGTTCTTTTTCATTTGGAAGTGCTTTGTTCATTGTGCTCTAATGTCTAGATAACTTGACAATTCATTGTCGTTGTAGGAGTTGCAATCGCTTCTAGAACCATCAGACTGTCCTCTTCCGTGTCTGAACTATGTATTTCCAACTGCCTGTCACTTCAACCACATCTAGAATTTTGAGAAAGGGAATACCTGTAATGTTTAAAACGATTTCTGTTCTGAAAAATGTAAGTAATTTTTTTTCTTTTATGTAGCTTTTTAGT
>NW_025837771.1:0-4377 GCF_002878395.1 Capsicum annuum | reverse complement strand
AAAGTTTTATAGACCATCAATACCTCAACATACATCCCATACAGATAATGCCTCAAAATTTTCAAGGCAAACACAACAGCTGCTAACTCAAGATCATGGGTAGGATAATTCTTTTCATGGGGTTTAAGCTGTCTAGCGGAATTTGGTATGACCTTACCTCTTTGCATCAAAACACAACCCAAACCAACTCTAAAAGCATCATAATAAACAACAAACCCATCTGAACCATCTGACAAGGTCAAAACTAGGGTTGAGGTGAGTCGAGTCTTCAACTCCTGAAAACTCTTCTCATAAGAATCTGACCATTGAAACTTTACTTTCTGCTGATTTAATATAGACATGAGGGATGCAATAGATGAAAACCCTTCAACAACGATCTGTAATAGCCAACATAACCCAAGAAACTACTGATATCTGATGAAGAGATAGATTTGGGCTAGTTTCTCTTTGCTTAGGTCTTTTGGGGGTCGACTCTAATGCCATCACCAAAAATAATATAGCCAAGGAAAGCTACTGATCTTAACTAGAACTTGCACTTACTAAATTTGGCTAACAACAGATGGGATCTTAGAGTCTGTAATACTATTTTGAGGTGGTAATCATGATCAGTCTCATCACGGGAATAGACAAGGATATCATCTATGAAGACTTTGATGAACATGTCCATGTATTGCTTGAACTCTCTATTCATCAAGTCCATGAAAATTGTAGGGGCATTCGTTAGATCAAAGGACAAGCTAAAAATTCAACGATACCATACCGAGTTCTAAAAGCTATTTTCAGAATGTCACATTCTCTGACTCTAAGCTGATGATGGCTTGATCTGAGCTCTATCTTAGAAAAGTAACTGGCACCTTGAAATTGGTTGAATAAGTTATCAATTCTTGGGAGTGGATACTTATTATTAATGGTGAATTTGTTCAAATGACTGTAATTGATACATATTATAAGAGAACTATCTTTCTTTCATACGAAAAGGACAGGCGCACCCTATAGGGAAACACTGGATCTGATAAATCCTTTATCTAAAAGATCTTTCAACTGTTCTTTTAACACCCTAAGCTCCACAAGTTCCATCTGGTAGGGAAAAATAGAGATAGGCTGGGTATCTGGAAGAAGGTCTATTCCAAAGTCGATTTCCTTTTCGGGAGGAACTCTGAGACGATCTTCAAGAAACACATCTGGAAATTCCCTCACTACTGAAATTGACTCGAGATTGGAAATCTTTGTACTAGAGTCTTTAACTCAAACAAGATGGTAGACACACCCCTTGATATTATTTCTCACTCTAATTTTTGAAATAAGGTAAACCCTAAGTGCTGAAGTACTACTTCTCCATTCAAGCACTGGTTCATTCAGAAACTATAAATGAACTACTCTATTCCTATAACTAATAGAAGCATAGCATTAGTGGAGCTAATCTATGCCCAGACTAATATCAAAATTAATCATCTCTAACTCTACAAGATTAATAGAGGTAACTTTCATGGATATTGTTATCGGACAGTTCCTGTATACCTACTTGGATACAATTGAGACACCTACTCGGGTAGAAATTGATAAGGGTTCTGCTAAAGTCTCAGGACTGACACTGAAATTAATAGCTATGTATGGAGTTACAAAAGAAAGAGAAGCTCTGAGATATAACAAACCATAAACATATAAATAAAAGACCTATAACATAACATTAACCATATCCGGAGAACTTTCCTAATCCTGTCAGGACTGAATTGCATAAAATTTATTTGGGTGCTGACCACTGGTTTTACTGAAAGCACCACCCCACCGAGTCGGGCGACCGAATAAAACTAGAGGATGATTGGATTGACTCTCTTGACCACTATTTGGGCAGTCCCTAACTTTATGGCCTAGCTTTCCAAAACAAAATCATAATCACTGCCAGCTCTACACACATCCTAATGGTTTCTACTATATTTCTAGCTAAGAGGATTTGTACGACCACTATTGATACTACCCCAGGACTTGAAGCCTATATCCCTTTCCCAAATATCATTTCCAAACTTTGGCACTAGTGCACTAGTTGAAGGCGGAGATGAGGTTTAAGATTTCTAATGGGATTGAGGATGGTTACTACCCTCTGACCTCAATTGAGCAAAACTGAAGCTACCTATTCTAAATCTTATTTTCTCCCTTTCTTTTTTCTTAAACTTCTGCTCCTCAATCTGTTGAGCATGGACTATCAACCTAGATAAGTCTATCTCTTTAACAAACATCACGGTCCTATACTCTTTGACCATGCTATCAGCTACCCTATAAGCAAACTTACTCATCTTAGAACTTTCTTTAGATACTATGTTAGGAGCATACCTGGCCAGCTGAGTAAACTTAAGAGAATAGTTTTTCACACTTATGTTCCCCTGCTTCAAATTAATAAAATCCTGCACCTTAGCTTCTCTTAAGTACAAAGAAAGGAACCTATCTAAAAAAGTTGTGGAAAACTCCTTCAATTTAACAGGCCCTGCATCTATGTCTCTAACTCCCTTCCACTGCTTATACTTGGTGTGAGCAACATTCTACAACTTGTAAGCACCCAACGCTGTGCTCTCACTAAAAGTCACACCCTTAATGCCAGTTACCTTCTAAACCACATCAAGGAACTCTTGCAGATCGTTATCAGACTTGGATATGAAAAACAGAGAAGGGTTCATTCAGGTGAAGTCTCGAATCCTAGCTGCAGCAGAATTAGCAACTGGAATAACTGGAACAATAGCCTACTGATTATTCTGAGCTGCTAATAAGTTTACTAAAGTAGTAAATGCAACTCTAAATTTAGCATGAGAGACATGTCTGTTGAGGGGATCTTCTTAAACAAGTGGAGGTGCAGGCTGATTCCCGTTTCTTCTTTCGTTAGTCTTTCTGGGATGCATGTTCTGTAACCGAAAAGAATATTGAATTAGAAAGGGATTTTAAATTGAGCTCATACTCATTTGAATGACATGAATACTAAAAGAAGGAAAACTTTTCCTAAAACATCTTATAGCCTCTTGTGCATAAGTGTGGCATGCTTTACACATATGTACAAAAGTTTACCCAACGTGGATTTCAGACTTTCTAGGACACTCTAAAATCTTAGACTCTGGTACCAAGTTTGCAATGCCCTGGAAGAACACCTTGGATGCCACATGGTGCTTATAGTCACAAGTAACCACAAGCTAACCTATAAGCTGGTACCTGCTATGAGCACTGAATAATTTACTGATAATGAACATGTGCCGAAACAGCTAAAATCCACCAATCTAATACATAAGAAAAAATGTTGAAAACTGACTGATAAAAACTAACTATCTAAAATATATTTTAAGGACTCTAAACTGACTGAATAAGAGTTGATGGGATAGGCCCCAACTAACTAAAAATTTCTAACTAAGATAAAATACTGAAACACAACATAAACATAATAAAGTATGTGCGATGTATATGAGGATGATGATGATGATGATGACACTCTGGAGCTTGTGCTTTTGAACCTATGGTATAAAAACACCATAGCACAAATATGTTAGTATGATTAAATGTACTAGTATGCAAGTGAGGAAAAATTTCTAACTAAGATAAAATACTAAAAAACTTAATAAATTTGAGATAAACAACCATGTCATTGATAGATGAGTACTCACCACGACTACTATTTTTGATATACTAGAATGTCTAAGTACAGTCAGGAACCTGAGCATACGAACCTATGATATGAGATGTCATAGCACAAGAAATAAGTATGCGGTCAGTAATTTGAATGTACTGGTATGCTAAATGAGTTTAGGCTGATATTCTTAGACTCATGTGCATAAATAACTAACTTGATAAATATCATGAGATAACTGATGCATAGTATGCGTAAAGGCTGTAAAATCTGAGAATGCATGACCAAGCTTATAACATGATATAGGAATATGTTACAAACTTAAATACTGAAATCTGAGTCTCGATTTAACTGATAAACTATGCTATGGTCAAGAAAACCTGAACTGACTTCCAAACTGAGACTGTGGGAGCTATCATCTAATCAACGTGCCCCAATATGAGCTAATTGGGGTCTATCCTATGACCCCAGTGTAACAACCCAATTTTTTGGAACAGAAAGTCACACGGTGCTCATGATCCTAAAGGACCACAAGCTAACCCTCTACTGATATCTGTACCTGAGTACTGCATATTATAAATAATAAATGCAAAAACTGGCTTTAAGGTTCAAAAACATCAAAAAAATACTCAAAATTAAAAATAGAACACTGATATATCTATTCAAAAAGCCTCTAAACTGTCTGAACTATGGAGTTGATGGGACATGTCCCTAACTAACTCCTTCTACTGAAAATAAACTAAGTCTGATATGATAATAATAAAAATAAGGATCAT
>NW_025837770.1:0-1234 GCF_002878395.1 Capsicum annuum | reverse complement strand
CAGCACCCCCGATGCAAGTTTCCACTTCATCCATCCCGCCCCGATACGGTGCGAGACATCCTCGTCATGATTTAAATTGAATTGAAATTCGTGTTCATGATGTTGTGGGGTTTTGATTCATGTTTGAAATTACATATTCCAGTGATTGACCCTAGGATACAATCATTTGCACAATAATCATGATAAACCCTTAAATTTATATGTTGATTGGTGTATCTATGATTATTGGATGTGTTGATGATTGTATAACCAAAGCATGCTCCCCATGTGTTCGATTAAATGCCTATGGGAAAGAAAAATGCTATACTAGTATGATAATATGAAATCCCCATTTATGTACAAGTTTATGCATGTCAAGTTCTTGATGAAATGTCTTAGTCAAGGAGTTATGGACATATGTGTGGCCATTGTGGTGCTTTAGAACTTGTACTTCATGAATTCTCCAATTTATTATATTATGGATTGTGATGTTTGTCATAAATTCAAGAAAGTCATGCTTTGTCAGTTTCATGCTATCGAGTCCTAGGTGTACTTGTACCCAAAAAATCTAGTTGTGTGCCTAGAATTAGTGTCATATTTTCAAGATAATCTCAGTCAAGCTATGATCCATAGAATTCAGTCAGTCTCATGACTCAAGAAAATTCAGTAATCTCAGTAGTATTCCGTCAGTCAATGGAACTCAGTTAACTCAGTCCATCAGTTTAGTTAATCATGTTCAGTGTCTATCCAGATGGGAGTAGAAATTAGCACCGAGCGAACCCAAGGATGGGACCCACTTGTTATATGAGGGTGTGATTTTTAAAAGCAATCCTTGCATTCCAGAACTACGTAGCCAGTGTAGGTTGAGACATAATAACCTATTATATGAGGGTAAATGAGGTGGCTTAACCTATTAAATAAGGGTTCCCACCATTCTCACTAGAGCTACCTGTTATATGAGGGTTACTCATAGATTGTCCTTACCAGTGGTGTGGTGTTTACACCCTTCCAATCAAGGCACAGATTGGACCCCAGCTCAGCTATTATAGCGCATTTTGGGGCATGTTGGTTAGATAAATACTTCCCACAATTTCAGTTATAGAATCAGGACTGTCAAATACAGTCATTCAGGCTCGGTATTAGAACTCAGATAGTTCTACAGAATTCAGGACTATCAGATATAGTAAATTCAGAATGGTACAGAACTTTGCTAGTTTCATCAGATTTAGGTCTATCAGATACAGTCACTCATGTT
>NW_025837769.1:0-1080 GCF_002878395.1 Capsicum annuum | reverse complement strand
TGAGTAAATCATATTTGTGCTTGATCAAGTCCTTGACATCGTTGTAGAAAGAACCATAATCAGCACCAAACAAATTTAACATGGTGAAAGCACTATTGGCGAAATTAACCATGTCATCCAAGCTAGTAGTTGTCCCAAACGTGAGTTGAGACACCAACTTAGACTTGACTTCTTCGGTGACCTCTTTCTTTGATTTTTCATCCATTTGGGAAGAAGATCCACTTGTAAAAGTATGTGTTTTTTTTTTCTGCTATCAGTCTTGATAATGGTGTTAACTTTAACTTTGTCTCTCTCTGTTCGTCCTCTTTATAACCGGGAATTAGCCAAGGTCTAGCACTGATCGACCCAAATGGTGGCACAGGAGGTGGGGGAACTAGCTTCGGCACATTTTTGCTCATTGAAACTCGCACAGGAACAGGAGGTGGGGGACAGCCAGGTGGGGGAACTAGCTTTGGAGCATTTTTGCTCATCGAAACTGGCGCAGGAACAGGATGCGGGGAAACTAGCATTGGATCATTTTTGCTCATCTTAACTCGCACACGAACAGGAGGAGGGGGAACTGCTGGAGCTGTTGTTGGCACTGTCACATTAACAACGTCAATGATTCAGTTTAAGGTACTAAAAGAAAAACAATGGAACAGGTGTGAATCAGATTAACCAAAGTAAATAACTTTTTGAGGATCCGAGCAACATAGTTTTAACATAGCCTATACAAGAATTTACTAAGAAAACGTAGTTTATAAAATTTTGAATGCAGAAACACATGATAGTAATTTAATAGAACACAAATGCCAAGAAACTACTATAATCTTGTAACAGCTTCGGCTTTTTGATGTTTCACCGATGATATTGTGCTACGCTGCCCAAAATGCTAAATTCCAATTCTTATAATTGGCAAATGTAAAGTTTATACATACTGTAGACGCATTAAACAGCTGACAGACTCAGACTGTTGAAGATAACTCGAGCTCAATAAATAAATTAGAGCTAAGAGTAATGGTTTCTGTTTCCTCCGAGGATGATAGTCTTGCCCTCTGACCCCTCACTGATCATGTTTCTCTTTCTTAGAAATTCATCTCA
>NW_025837768.1:0-3939 GCF_002878395.1 Capsicum annuum | reverse complement strand
AGAGAAGTGATGAAGAACAACAAGAACACAACAACTTTCAAGAACAACAATAACAACACCGTCAACGCCCACTCCAACCTCCACAACAAGTCCCCAAATTTCAGCCTAGGTCTTTGTTCACAACACAACTTTAACAAGTTTTTAAGCTCAAATATAGATCTAGATACCTTTAGCGTTAATGAATCAAGAAACTAACACAAGAAACAACAATAACGACAAAGAAATCCTAGACCTAGACTCCACAAATTTCAGCCAAGACTACAACAAGAACACTACAAGTTTCTCGGCCATGAACAAGAACAAGAACAAGAATAAGAACAAGAACAAGAACACTCCTTTTTTTTGTAGCAAGCCCAAGATTGATTTTGTTGGAACAAAATCAACCACAAGCTTTGATACCAAAGGATACGATACAAACTTGGATCATATAAAAAACAAGCCAAAATAGTCCACAAACAAAGGGAAACCCGAGAGCAACATAAACACAATTCTTGACTCCAACAACAACAAGAAACAAAGTGTAAATGACTAACAACAACAAGGGATAAACAACATTATGATAAGAAGAAGAACACTAGGATAACAATAATTCAATGTTACAAGATTACAAGACACAACAAAAACCAACGGGTCCACTAGACAACACAAACTATGACATGAAATGTAAAGATAGAAAGTGAAACATACACTATTACAAGATTAGGAACTCAAAAATATATTAAATACATTGTAATGATATGTTAGAATGCATTTCTATTCATGTACAAGTTCATTACATTATGTTAGCATATATACAAGTTCATGTCATGCAAGCATTTATCAAAATGACTCTCATGCTAAGCTATGCCTTGTAATGATATGTTAGAATGCATTTCTATTCATGTACAAGACTATGACTGTCAAGTGCTTGATGAAATCCCTCAATGATTGGATTATGAATTGTTGATTATGGTCGTGTCACTGTCCTATTAATATTCATGATATCGTGTCCTGAGGGTATTTAATATCCTACCATTTAGCTGTGTGCCTAGAGCTAGTGTCAGTTTTCAAGATACGCCATGATCAGTAGAATTCAGTAAGATACATGACTCAGGAAAACTCAGTAACCTCAGTATCAGTCTAGTCCTACTCAGTACTCAGTAATCTCAGTTAGTTTTCAGATCTCAGTAGTGTTCCATCAGTCACCAAAATTCAGTAAACTCAGTAATGCAGTTCAGTTCATCTAAACAGAACAATCAGTAACAGATCATTTAATCCTAGTATGAACTAGGAAATCAGTTCAGTATAATTAGTTCAGTGTCATTCTATTGGGGGTAGGATCCAACACCGAGTGAGCCTAGGGACGAGGCCTCACCCGTTAGTTAGGACTGGGTCCCTAAAAGCAATCGCTAAGCTCTAAAACTACGTAGCCAATGTAGGTTATGAGATGTCATCTGTTAGACAAGGACTGATATTAAGGATTACCTGCTAGGTAGGATTGACATACTCAGGGATCACCTACTAGATAGGACTGATCTCAGGTGTCACCCATTAGATAGGATTGATTCCATAGCAATTGTATTTACCCGTGGCATGACACTGACACCCTTCCAAGTGGGGTTACAGGTTGGACCCTAAATAAGCTAAAAGGGGAATGTCAGTTAGATGGTTACCTCTCATAGTCTCAGTTTTAGAATTAGTCTTAGTAATATAATTCAGTTCAACAGTAAAGAAATCAGGACTGTTAGATACAGTTACTCAGCTCAGTATGGAACTCAGCTAGTTCCATTAGAATCAAGACTGTCAGATACAATCACTCATGTTATCAGTATATCAGATATCAAAACTCATGTTATCAGTATATCAGTTATCAAAAATCCATGTTATCAGTACTCATAACTCAGTATTCAGAATCCTCATGACCTCAGTTTCAATTCACATATCCATGCATGTACTTTCATTCAGTTATACTCATGTTATTCAGTTAGTATTGTTCATGCATATGCACCCATGTATTTAGCTTATCTCACTTTGCATACCAGTACATTCCACGTACTAACACATACTTTTCTCTTGTGCTATGGTGTCTTATACCATAGGTTCAGATACATGGGCTCCAAATCTTACTTAGTAGCCCACCCCATCAGCAATAGACTTTGTGGTGAGTCCTTATAGTTTGAGGACGTGGTTATTCTCATTATTTTTAGTCGGTTATTTCAGTAGCCGGAGTTAGTTGGGGGTCTTGTTCCATCAACTCCTCAGTCAGACAGTTAGAGGCTTTCAGACTAGATGTTCAGCAGTTTGCAGTATTACAGATGTTTCACTTTTGGTATTGTTATATCGTTTTACTAGTTATGTAGCAGTATTGAACCTTATGGCATATATTCCGCATTTATCTCAGTTATATTGTTATTACAGTATTACTATCATGTAGTACTCAGTTACATATATCAGTCATGGGTTAGCTTATGGTCCTTCGAGATTGTGAGCACCGTGTAGCGTCCGGGGTACCTGACTTGGGGCGTTACAATAAATAAGACTAAGAATTACAAGATCTATTTGACAACGAAACTAGTCCGTGAAGCCTCTAATGACTAATAATAATTATCGAAAATAGGTCCCGGCATACCCTGATACTGAAAGGAACATAGAGAAATTGCCATATCTAAATTTGCCCCAGGTAGAAAGGAGGCTCACCAATAGCAAAAGATGATAATCTTAGTGATGCGCCTGACTACAGACTTGAGATCCAGAACCTATATCATGAAATGGTATAGCGCTAAAGACGGTCAATACGTGTAATTTATTGGTATGCAAAACCATTTTAGGAGGGTAATATACCAAGAGATTAGAAATGACAATAAAATTCAAATGTAAGTTAAGACAACTGGAAAGGAACGGGAGTATAAACTGAATTTATAATAGACCATGTAGGGTAGATTTAATTCCTTTTGATTATTTGTGGGAGAAAGTAGTGAACTGTCACAAACCACCATGTGAGCGCATGGAGTCTGATCTCGGCCTGATCAGTTAAGCCTTCCCACACCTTGTCGGGCATAGGTCGTGACATGACATAATTTACTAGCAAGTATCCATGGTTAGCCCCTTTGTGTACACATGATAGAAAAAAAGTCATCCAACGTGCGAAATAATCTCTATTCTATGTCGGCAAACATAGTTTCGGGCATTCATCGTTTCAACCTATGCCTTCACAGTCAGCTAACTAACTCCCTTATGCTCATGACTTAATCTTATCTATCTGATTAGTTCTTGATCAAAATATTATTTTTATTCCGTTCATGTTCATAGTTTGGCCCTTTGAGGCTCATGCTCATGGCTTAACCTTTGTAGGCTCATAATTATGTATAACCACTTTAGGCTCATATTGAGAGTTAACTATAATAGATTCATATTCATGAGTTAACACTATCAATATTAGTGAGTCATGATAGATAACTTCATGGTTCGATAAGATATAATTCATGTACATGATTGGAAGCATTCTTGTAAAAATATTTATATTAATATTATTAAGTATCTATTAGGTCAATAGGGGATTCCTGGGAAGTTGGTACTATTATATTGAGACTTGCAAATTTCATAATGTATAGATCACAGTGCAAAGAGTATTACGAATGTTGCGGGAAGGTTACCTTCTTATGGATTATGGAACAAGAATTACACTTTAAAGAGTTTCATAAGTTATATCTTATAACTTTGATAGAAACATTCACATAATGGCATGACTGAGATTTTGACATGGAAGATTGGGCCAAGATATTGTATTACAAGTCATCTATTGCCTGAGATTCTGGAAAATAGATTGACATGAGATCCCAATAGGAGATAAAACAGTTATTAACAGTAAAAAGTGAACTCAAACTCCAATCTAAGAATTTGACAATATCAATATGGGAAGTTCAATTTTCAAAGAGCTATTTAACAGGCCAACAGGTCAAT
>NW_025837767.1:0-2947 GCF_002878395.1 Capsicum annuum | reverse complement strand
TTGGAACAAATAGAGGTCTAATCAACATTAACTAACTAAATTATTACTGGATGCAATTTCCATCCTTGTCCAAATTGTTGCACGTGTACGACGATCAATATGAGTATTTTATTATAATATCTATATTAATTGATATTTAGACTCTCACTAACTGTTTTTTTAGATCATCTTATCCTGCTCTTCAAATGTTCAATGGTATGTTATAAATCATCTTGTAACGTTTTGCTGGAAGATGAATAAAATGCGCATTTGATTGAAAAACAAATGTACACGAAAGTTACTTGGATTAAAACGAGCAAAAATACTGATCACAATTCAACCTGTTCATTTCTTGTTAAATTTCAATTGCTTTATTTTTTTATTATAATTTTCAAATTCCTAATAAAATTAATTATTTTTCTTATTATGTTCATATATAACTTATCAAATTAAAATGTCTTTTGAGAAAATATTTTGACAAAATTTCTCATTGATTAATTTGGGCTATTTTATAAATTGAGTTAATAAATTAACAAGTCAATAATCCGCCCGAACTTGAACGGTATACATGTACTAATTTTTCCATCTATATTCCTAAGTGGATTTTCACTAGGAACACATAAAAGCACAGTTTACTAATTTATTATGAAGCGGGTGATTCATATAAGCCAATCTAAGTAAACTGAATAATAGAAAAAATCATAGTTAAGGAAGAAAACTTTCTAAACTTTTAAGAGGTTTGGGCAAGGCATAAAGTATATTATTATAACTAAGTGGAATCTTAAATTAAAGAGGCCCATGTGAATCCATGCAAGTAATGGCTGGATCAGAATTTTTATTAAGAAGGTTCAATATCATAAAAAGTAAACACACAAAATAGTCGATGGGAGTTTAAGGTCTACTATATATATAAAAGATAATTTTGATCACATATAAATATATTTTTTATAATTTCGAGTGAACCCTCTAGCCCCAAGCTAACTTTGGGAATGCAAGGCCGATAAGCTAAAGAGTAGTGGGCAAACCTCTGTCCTGCCGGTCCATTTGCCTTGTATGCATCAAGAGCGGCCTAGGATCAACCATTACATGTTGCACTAGATACAGTTTTCATAAATCCCAACAGTTTAGTACCTAATTACATAAAATTTCAACTGTTTACATAATTACATAAAATTTTGATTTTTCATTCATTGTCATAGCTAAGACTCGCGATACATTACCATCTGATACATAAGTATGACACATAACTCTTATATTAGTATCACGGAGTTAAATTTAGATATATAAGTTTTATGTCAGAAGCACAAAAAGCATTCCGATACATGATTTTTTGTCACGATCCGAGCCGAGACCCTGATTGCGACGAGCATCCCGAACCATGAAGTCAAACAACTCTTAAGCCCAGTTTTAGATTATTTAAACCATTTCTTTGGAAAAGTTATTTCTTTCTTAATATTTTCGGGCACATCAAATAGGGTATCGTCATACCCTGACTTGCAAGTCATGTAACAACATCTCTACTACCAACAATTCAATTATCAAATCAAAGTTCACCATTCAAAACATTCAAAAATCAACAACTTTCTTTGCAATGCTTTTATCTACGGTGGTCATCTTTTTTTCAACTTAAATCCATTCTTATGGAAATCAAGATCGTTTACAACACAAGTTGAACACCTTCTCATTATCTCGAAATAAATGAAACAATTTGTGCATAGTTGTTCATAATAGTCTGAAGCTTTTCACAGTACATAAAATCACATCACAACTTGCAAAATCCGTGGATACTGTAGTAAAAGAGAAGATCAAATGTTCCATGCTATCATTAATTTCTCAATGTTAACATCACACGAAAGTACTTTGAGTTTAAAGCACTACATCACAATCTCCACAATTTCTTTATAACAAATATAAAATCCTCAACAATCTTGAAACCAAATTCGTGTGAATATATATATACTTCTGCAGTAGTTGAGTTTAGTTTTCAATGAAATTGTTGATGTGCAACATAAGTTGTTGCCCCAGGCTCTGGGGATGGGTGCTTATTTACTAATTGCTTAAATGTGCAGATGAATGAAGCTGCCATGATTGCACTTGAAGATAAATTGATCAAGCTGTTGTCTTCAGTACTATAGTCTCTGCTGTTGCAGAGGGACGTGCGATCTACAATAACATTAAGGCCTTCATCAGGTTAGTCTTGTATTTCGGGAAGTGAATGTTTGATTATTCCTACAATTAGTCATGCTTTTATTTTACTTAATATCATATGTACTCTTTGCTGATGCAGATATATGATATCATCCAACGTTGGTGAGGTCATCTCCATTTTCTTGTCTGCTGTTTTGGGCATACCAGAATGTTTGATACCTGTGCAGTTGCTCTGGTTAAATTTGGTAATAGATGGTCCACCTGGTACAGCTCTCGGATTTAACCCTGCCGATGTTGATATAATGCAGAAACCACCTAGGAAGAGCAATGATGCTCTCATAAACTCCTGGGTTTTCTTCCGTTATATGGTCAGTTTGGAACGCTATTTCTTATTCTTCGATGTGTATTGCTAATGTTGCTGCATTTGTTTTGTATTTTGCTACTTTGCTGTCTCTTTTCTTACAATCCTGCATCAGATACTGTCCTTTTGAGCAAGGGTCTTTCAGAAACACAGCCTCTCTACAAAGGTAGGGGTAAGGTCTGCATACATCCGACCTTGTATACATCTTATCCTCCCTAGATTCCACCACAGGTTATGTTGTTGTAAGCAATATTAATTCTTCATTTATCTCCAATGGTTTGAAATAAAACTACTTCGTCTCTTTCTTTTTTTCCCAAGTATTTATTGTACTTTGTTTTCCTAAGTATGTGCAGAAAGTACTAATGATGAGAATGACTCATTTGATTAGAAGAACCAATGGTACAGGCTGTGCTTACTGCAGCATTTCCCTAGCCGTGGTGGATAACCCCTCTTATGCTG
>NW_025837766.1:0-2414 GCF_002878395.1 Capsicum annuum | reverse complement strand
CTCTTCTTGGTATTCTTAGAAGACGATTAATACTCTTACTAATTATTTTCTAACGTACTCATGAAGCGCTCAAGATCCGATTCTAAACTTGATTAGTTTCTCAAGTAAAGACATTTGCATAAATGAATAAAAGTTACCTTCCCTAAGATTAGTCCATTCCTCTATTGTTTTAATTACTATTTGCACCATAAAAAATTGATTTTTAAATTTGGACTTCATACTAATTAGTCTTTGTAAAATACAATCATACTTGATAAACCTCTATGAATTGGATGGCTAGCGGTTTATAATATGTGGGTAGGCTATAACTTATTAGATCGGTATTGTTTAGAGTGTAAGTTTACTGGCCCATTATTTCGTCTCCCACAGAAAGTAATCAAGATGATAGAAGCCACATGTAGAAGCTACTTATGGTTAGGTGAGGTTGTGATTACAAAAAAAGCCCTTGTAGCATAGGAGAAAGATTGCCAACCTAAGGGTGATAGTGGCCTAAATGTTATACAATTGCAAGTATGGAATCAAGGTGGTTTTGTTATTGAGTCAAAACAAAGAGAAGTTTTGGACTGCATAAATACATGTCTACTTTACAAAGCAACAAAACATAGACTCGATGGAGGCCCTATTAACCTTCTTGGATGTTAAGAAAGATTTTCAACATAAGGAAGCTGTGGTGTAACCATATAGTTAAGAATCAAGTTATTCAAAAAGGAATTTCACGTTGCAACAGCTTACAAGTATCTCAGAGATATTGTTTCTAATGTGCAATAAAGATAATTAACCTATTGTATAGAAACTGAGGAGTAAAAACAAATCATAGATCTAAGGGAAATAGTGCAAAGAAGCACATACTTAAAGCTAGCTTCTATAAGAATTATGGTTTTGTGTAATATTGATTTGTGATTTGAACTGATATGTGTTACTTTTAGTGCCAACCTCAGTTATGGATAATCATAAGGTTAATAAACTCAAAGGTTGTTCTAAAGGTTAATGATTGTGATTTTTGTGATGATTGATTACATGATGCAAGTTAAGCGAGAATAGGAATAGTGGGGTAATCTTTGCGATGATATAAAAGTAAGATGGAACATTTGATGTATTAAAAGGGAAATCAAATGTTCAGATGTGTATGTTAGATATTGGAAGGCCTATGTAATGACCTTTTATGTTATTTCTTATATTTTCATACTATTTTACTGTTTAGAGCTTTTTTATAAATTCCCTAAACCATTTATGACTTGATAGAGCTGACAACTTAGTTACCGGGAATTTTATTTGATTTTTAGAGCTAATTATCCTTTTTAAAGTTTTTGCTGCTGAGAATTGAGTATCGGGCTTAAACTTTAAGTTAACAACCTCATATGATGATTTTGACAGTTTCGATAGATCTAGAATATTGATTTTAGGGTAGTAGGACCTTTGGTTTAGATCCTGAGGCTTCTGGACTTGTTTAGGGCTAATTGGTGATTTAGGTATGACGATTGGGTATGGGACCTATATTTTATTGAAATAATTTCCGATGGAATTTTGATGGCATCATTAAGTTTGAAATATCATATTTGGTAAGGTAGCATAATTTATATGCATTTATGGGATTTTGAACGAATACCGAGGGTCTGATAAAAAACTTAGCAAATGCCAAATTCAGTTGGTGCAGGCTAAGAATGGTCTTTATCTTTGCAAGGCCTTGGACATGTTTACAAAGGCCAAGGCAATTGGCTATCACAATTTCGATGCCCTTGTCCACGTTTGTTAAGGCCAAGTTTATTGGTAATCGCGTTCGCAAGCTTGTCTTCGACTTTGCAAAGAGTATCCTCTGAGTTGGACCAGTCTTTCTATTCACGATTATGGTGGATCGGCCACATTCATAAATAGGTAAGTCGAGTTGAATCTGACATTTGTGAAGAAGGGATCAATGACAGTATATATAGCTGCCAAACTCAATTTTCTCCTATTTTACAAGTCCCAATTTCCATTAAAAGCCTTAGTGAGATAAGAAAGTGAGAGGATCGATATGTGGGTGTTCAGGGTGAGTTGGAGAGTTCGTAGGAACATTTTTTCATCAAGGATTCTCATAAGTTTCCTTTAATTTCTTATTTAATTATCTTATTTAGTCTCGATATCCCTAATGCTTTGCGTGTTGATTCAAGGGAGTAATTGTGCTCGAATTTTATGTATTTTTAAGGGTAAATGAGCCTTGAGCCTAGAGGGATGTTTGATAGTTTCAAAGTTGTAATTTTGCAAGCGGGCCCCGCATGGGAGTTTAGCTTAATTTTGAACCCTAAGTATTTATATGCAATATGAATATCATTATTATTATTATTATTATTATATCAATGTATAGATCATTTGATAGTATGGTATTGTCTAAAGGTTTCTCAATAAGGAAAATACTCTAATTTAGTGAACTTTCTCGA
>NW_025837765.1:0-1305 GCF_002878395.1 Capsicum annuum | reverse complement strand
TTATGTAAGAGGCTAGGATAATAAATATGTGAAGGTAAAAGGAGATAGTTTCCACCTGTTTACAAGACAAAAGGACCAATTATATGACAACTTTGGAGGTATGTCAAGAAAAGTATTGTGGTGCAGAAGTATTGTGGCCATAGTATGTATATGTTTGTTTCTGGCTCATCGCGTTTCTCCCTTTCCCTAGTAAGCAGAACTATTTTCAAGATTTCCATCACAAAGAAAGCATCAATTAGTTGTTCCAAATGCATAGGCCGAGCAGCTAGTGGCATTCCCATAGTAACATTCTCTGTGAAAGAATTCCATAGAGAAGAAATCAATATATTGCTCCTCACACCTATGAAAGGGTAATGCCCCGCAAAATCCTCTTCCAGCGTATTTGGTAAATTGAAAAATCCTAGTCTAAATGTTTCAAAAATATCTTCCCAAGTATAAAATACTTTAAATCGTGTGGGAATCTATTTGAGCATGAATTAAGATCATAGAGGTCCCCTAACTCAAGGACGAATTGAAAGCTTTCCTATCGTTCAAGTTTTAGTGAGCGTCAAAACTTTGGTCAACTTCAATCGACCATAAATCTTTGTATATATTGAGTTAGAGGATCTACTATATATCAAATGCAATATCTTAGAATTATATTTCCAACGATACCAATTTCGTCAAAAACCGATATCAGAGCAAGGAGTTATGCCTATTTTACTCCAGCATGTCAGACCGGGAAACTGGGTGACGACATTCGTGAGAATCCGTCACGCCTGTGACAACCTATCACCAATGTCGTCATCCCTGGGCAGATTTCTACCCCCAGTGACGACATTTTGTGATAATCCATCACGCCCGTGATAGCCTATCACCAATGTCGTCAACCTTAATCAGAAAATTAAAATTTCACCCTTTTGTGATGACTTATCACCAGCTTGATGACTTGGTACAGATGTCGTCAGCTATTTTTTTTTCCGCAATTTAAGGATATTTTTTCAAGGGTATTTTGGTCTTTTTTCCATCTTTTGGAGGTCTCTATAAATATGAGGAACCCCATTCAAATCCTAATTCCTTCATCTACTCTTCCAATTCTCTTAAGAGAAAATATCTAGGGTTTTATTCAAGAACCTTAATCTTCCAAAAATCATCCATAAATTCTTTAAGTTTCTTCAAAAATCAAGTTCCTCATATTGTGGGCTTTGAGAATCATTTATTACAAGTGCGGATAGAGTCTCAAGCATTAGAATTCATCTAATTTCAAAGATTAAGGTATGTAGATGTTGATTCTTGGGTCCCTTTCATCCAAGAAGCTCAAGAACC
>NW_025837764.1:0-1355 GCF_002878395.1 Capsicum annuum | reverse complement strand
CAACAACAACAACAACAAACCCAGTGTATTCCCACTTAGTGAGGTCTAGGGAGGTTAAGATGTACGTAGCCCATACCTCTACCTCTAAAGAAGTAGAAAGGTTGTTTCCGATAGACCCCCGGCTTGAGACACGGAATACTAAACAAATTCATAGTAAAGCATGGAACAAGATGGCATAACATAAATACGTCACCCACAAGTAATAGTAAATAGAGAAAAGTAAACAGATTCATAATAAAGCATGAAACAAGGTCTCATAATAAGAATAATACCCCCACCAAGTAATTCCCTACACTAGCGACCCAAACTGACCCTAGCCTTCTGCCCTAATTCGCGTCCTACAGATCTTCCTATCTAGGGTCATGTCCTCAGTGAGCTGTAACTGCTCCATGTCCTGCCTAATCACCTCTCCCCAGTACTTCTTCGGCCTACCCCTACCCCGCCTAAAACCATCCAAAGCTAGCCTCTCACACCTACGAATCGGGACATCCATGCCCTTCCTCATTACGTGACCGAACCATCTCAATCGGACTCTCCGCATCTTATTCTCCACTGGAGTCACACCAACCTTCTCCCTGATAGTCTCATTTCAAACTCTATCCCCACTATTCAACCCACACATCCAACGCAACATCCGCATTTCCGACACCTTTATTTTTTGAATGTAGGAGTTCTTAACTGGCCAACACTCCGCTCCATACAACATGGCCGGATGGACTGCCACCCTGTAGAATTTTTCTTTAAGCTTGGGCGGCACCTTCTTATCACACAACACCCCCGAAGCAAGCTTCCACATCATAACGGTGCGAGACATCCTCGTCAATCTCACTGTTACCCTGAATCACGGACCCGAGATACTTAAAACTATCCCTCTTACAACCACCTGTGATTCCAACCTCACTACCACCTCATTCTCCAGCCTCACGTTATTAAACTGATATTCCAAATACTCTATCTTGCTCCTACTCAACCTGAACCCTTTAGACTCAAGAGTTTGTCTCTACACCTCTAATTTATCATTCACACCCCCACGCTCTCATCAATCAAAACTACATCATCTACAAAAAGCATACACCAAGGCACCTCTCTTTGAATAGCCGCGTCAACACATTCATCACCAAATCAAATAAAAAGGGACTAAGAGTAAATCCCTGATGCAATCCTGTCAAGACAGTGAAATGCTCAGTCTCCTCTCGCCATCCTCACCTGAGTTTTAGCTCCATCATAGATATCATTAATTGCTCTGATATATGCCACTGATACTCCACTCACCTTCAAGCATCTCTAAAGCACCTCCCTGGGGACTTGTCATATGCCTTCTCCAAGTCGATAAACACCATGTGTAGGTCCTTCTT
>NW_025837763.1:0-1090 GCF_002878395.1 Capsicum annuum | reverse complement strand
GAGAGATTATTTTTCTGCTAGAAGGAACTTTGGTGGTGCTAAGTCCCTAGCGAACTCCTCAGTGCCACCGCCACCTTCTAAAGGTACTAATTCAACCACCGGGGGTGGTCGCAATCGGTTGTATGCTTTGTATAATTGCAAGGATGTAGATACTTCACCAGATGTCATCACAGGCATATTTCAAATCTTTTCCCAAAATATGTATGTGTTTCTTGACCCAGGGTCTACTTTATCTTATGTGACCCTATATGTAGCAGTCAGTTTTGGGTTTGAGCCTGAAGTTATTTCAGAACCCTTCTATATTTCCACTCCTATTGGTGATTCAGTTGTGGCTAGAAGGGTGTATAAAAATTGTGTTGTGTCCATTTGTAATCGTGATACTATGGCAGACCTCATAGAACTTGATATCATTGACTTTGATATTATTTTAGGAATAGATTGGCTCCATTCGTCTTATGCCACACTAGACATTAGGATCTGGAAAGTCACTATCTCTTTCCTGAATAAGCTAGTGGTAGAGTGGAAGGGGTATTCTATAGCACCTATGGGGAAATTCATATATTATCTCAGAGCCCATAAGCTTATTTCTAAGGGCAGTTTGTATCATCTTATTTGGGTTAAAAATTCCAGTGCTAAAAGTCCTTCTCTCCAATCTGTTCTCGTAGATAATGAATTTTTGGAAGGTTTTCCTGATGATCTCCTAGGGATACCACCTGATAGGAAGATAGATTTTGGTATTGACTTGTTGCTGGACACTTGTCCTATTTCTATCTCGCCAAAAAATGGCCCCTGCAGAATTGAAAGATTTAAATAAACAATAAAAAAATATTCTTGACAAGGGCTTTATCCATCTTAGTATTTCTCCCTGGCTGCACCTATACTCTTTGTGCGTAAGAAAGATGGTTCCCTTCGTATGTGTATAGACTACCGTCAGTTTAATAATGCCACTGTTAAAAATAAATACCCCCTTACTAGAATTGATGATCTCTTTGACCAACTTTAGGGTGCTATGTGTTTCTCAAAGTAGACCTTCATTCGGGGTTTCATCAGTGAAGGTTAGGGAGACTGATATTCCCAAAATAGCTTTCCA
>NW_025837762.1:0-1785 GCF_002878395.1 Capsicum annuum | reverse complement strand
CCCCACCCATACAAACGGACCATACTGCCTCTCCCCACCCTCCCTAGCAGGCCCAAGTTGATTTTTAGCCCACAGCACGCCCGAACCCCAAGCCCACCCATGGAACCGTGGGCTATTATAGCATCGATTTGGCTCGAAAATGCCCCATTCGCGCCGTTTTGCCCGTTTGACCACCCAAATGGCCCTGCCCACACAAACTTACAAAACTAGGCGTCTTCTCACCCACCCTGGCATGCCCAGGTCAATTTTTGATCCACAGCACGCCCGGACCCCGGGGGTACCAATGAAACTGTGGGCAATAACACATCAATTTGGCCTGAAAATGCCCCATTCACTCCGTTTTGCCCTTCTGACCACCCAAATAGCTCCGACCACACAATCGAACAACACTACGCTGCTCCCTACCCTCCCTGGCATGCCTAGGTCAATTTTTAGCCCAAGGTATGGTGGAACGTGGTCCCACAACTGTGGGCTATAGCATGCTGATTTGGCCCGAAAATGCCTCGTTCGCGCCGTGTTGCCCGTTTGACCACCCAAATGGCCCTATACACATAAACGGACAACACTAGGCCGCTCCCCATACTCCCTAGCATGCCCAGGCTAATTTTTTGCCCATAGTACGCTCAAAAATTTGGCCCACTCACGAAACCATGGGCTATAGCAAACCGATTTAGCCCAAAAATGCACCATTCGCGTTGTTTTGCCTATTTGACCACCCAAATAGCCCCACCCATACAGACAGACAATACTAGACTGATCCCCACTCTCCCTGGCATGGCTAGGTCAAATTTTGGTCTACAGCATGCCCAAAACTCAGGCCCACCTACGTAACCGTGGGCTATAGCACTCCAATTTGGCTCGAAAATGCCCCGTTCGCACCGTTTTGCTTGTTTGACCACCCAAATGGCCCCTCCCACACAAACAGACAAAACTAGGCCACTCTCCACCATTCCTGACACACCCAGGTCAATTTTAGGCCCACAGCATGCCCGAACCCTAGGCCCACACATGGAACTGTGGGCTATAGCACACCGATTTTTCCTAAAAATGCCCCATTTGCACTATTTTGCTCGTTTGATCGCCCAAATGGCCCCGCCCATTCAAACAAACAACACTAGGTCGCTCTTCACCTTCCCTGGAACTCCCAGGCTAATTTTAGGCTGACAGCACACCAGAACCTCAGGCCCACCCATGGAATCGTGGGCTATAGCACATCGATTTGGCCCGAAAAAAGCCTCATTCGCTCTATTTTCCCCGATTGACCACCAAAATGGTCACGTCCACATAGAAAAACAACACTACGCCTCTCCCCACCTTGCCTGGCATGCCCAGGTTGATTTTAGACCTATAGCATGCTCGAAAACCGAGCCCACCCACGGAACTATGGGCTATAGCATCGATTTGGCTCAAAAATACCTCGTTCGCGCCGTTTTGCCCGTTTGACCATCCAAATGGACTCGCCCACACATACGGACAACACTAGTTCTCTCCCAACCTACCCTGGCTTGCCTAGGTTGATTTTCGATCTACATCATGCCCGGACCTCGGGCGCACCCATGAAATCGTGGTTATAGCATATCTATTTGGCTCAAAAAAGCCCCATTCGCGTCGTTTTGCCCGTCTGACCACCCAAATGGCCCCGACTACACAAACGGACAATACTAGGCCACTCCCCACCCTCCCTGTCATGCCTGGGTTAATTTTTGGCCAACGGCATACCCAGACCCACAACTGTGGCCAGCACACCAATTTGGCTTGAAAATGCCCCGTTCGCTCCGTTTCTCC
>NW_025837761.1:0-2041 GCF_002878395.1 Capsicum annuum | reverse complement strand
CAATTTAATGTGTGTATAAGATGCTATGAAGTATGACCAGTGTGATTGCTTCCTTCTGTTTTGTTCTCATTTCTTAATGGAGGTAACTTGACAGTTTTGTTCATGGTCACAACTTGCCTCATACTCTCGATTGATTTACTAATTTTCGCACACATCTTGCTAGATAATTTAATTCTAACTTTTCAGTTTGATGATGCTTTGCTAATTCTTCTATTAGTTTTTAGTTCACATTTTAACCTTTTTAAATGGTTGCCTGCACAGGTCGGATGAAAAGGAAACACTGGTTGATAACAAGTTTCTTAAGATCAATAATCCGCTTCTAGTAACTGTTTCTCTTTTCTCTTTATTGATTCTTGCATCACCAAAAAATGAAACTATCTTACATTTTCATATGCATGAATAACATCATTTCTCAGTTTCACATAAATATGAATACTTTTAGCATTTAGTTTTAAAATCACAATAACCTCATCTTGTAATAGTTTAGAAGTAGTACATTGATGGTGCCTGATAATCTTAATTGTTAAAGCTTTAATCTCTTCCTCATTTTACTTTTCTGATTAGATTCTCACTAATTCTTTTGGATTATCACTTTAGATTAATACCTGAACATGTTGTAATATGTTTAAAACAAACATTGCATCATTCTATTTTGTAATAATGGTTGTTATTATTTGACAAATGTTTTGATATACTTCTAAATTCTAACTCTAGTTTCAAAAAGTATTTCCTCTTGCTTTACTTAGATGACTCTTGATGGAAATACCCTTTCTTTGTTTGTGTTTTGGTAGTTGATAGATTTTTATGAGCAGATTGTGTGATTCATCAATCCCCTAAATGAGTTGGCTCAATGAAGGAAATATATGTGTGGTTCGATTAGCTTAATCTCTTGCTTGAATCATGCATAAAACGTTGTAACTTATTTGTTTTTGTAAGCTAGGGTGTTAACCCCTGTTAAAATTATTAGAAAAGCTAGTAATTAGCATGCTAGAATATATGCTAGAATACATATTATGTGAAACCTATAGTAGGTTTTAATGTTTCGCGATATACTATGCGACAATATATGCTATGAGAAACCTGTATCTGGTTTTACTGGTTTTACTGTTTTGTGATATAATATGATAGTACTATTCTTCTCATCTGTTAATGTTATTAGAACTCATTTTGAGTTTGGTTCGATGAATTTGGATTTGCAGTGAACGTATGCAATTGTTTCTTAAAGGTTAAGATGTTTTACCATGGCTACAACATAACAACAACAACAATAATATAGTCAGTGTATTCTTATAAAGTGGGGTATGCTAAGAATAGAGTATACGCAATTCATACCACAACCTTAGAAACTACGCATCTAAATTTTCGTATACAAAGTTCAAGTAGTTGTCAGTGTATGTATACAAAGTTCAAGTAGTTGTAAGTGTACGAATAAAAAGGGGAAGGGAACAATTTAGAAGCTATCAAATATTAGTTGATTCGGTAATAATCATTTAGAATCCGAAACTCACTAATCAAGATTTACATCGCAGAAGACCCTCTTTATAGAAAAGAATTATACTTTTGCATGACTTGATTTTGAGATTTCTAATTAAGGGTGAAAGAATTTCATACATCTCCACCGGTTATTTAAGAAGTGCATCATGGAAAAGACAATGCTTAGGAATCTATATAAACCTTGCCACCCTCTCTAGCTGCCAAAGAAAAGGTCACTAGACATTAGCTTCCAAAGGGAAAGAATAAGGTTGATGTGACCATGATATATAGTTGCAGCCAAAAAAGTCTACTTTATATTCTCCTATTTGCATGCCAGGAGATTTCATGTTTTCACTAATCAGCTGATACTACCAGACTAAGTACTATTGTGTTAGGAAAATATGGGGAAGATAGGCCATCACCAATGGTTCCTTCAATGATAGTTGTGTTTCTTAATTAGTTTGCTCATTGTTTGGCCAACAATTTCTAGTATAGGTGGAGGTGCCACCGTACCATTCTTCTACTAGTATTGTTATTTTCAATCTCCTTGACACTTGTTGTATACTTG
>NW_025837760.1:0-2060 GCF_002878395.1 Capsicum annuum | reverse complement strand
AGTGATGTGTTGTCCAAAATTGATAGGAGGAGTGGTTAATTTTGTTATAAAAGAATAATTGGGGATTAGGTTTGTTAGTGGGTTTATTATTTTTGTATTTTTATGGGATATAATCATACGGGTGAGGGCACGTGGTAAGACAGGGATGAAAATGTGTAACTTGGGTCTTTGGGAGGGACAAAATTAGATGTCTACAATAGTTATTACTAATAATGGATTAATTTGAATCATTTAAAATAAAATTGGTCAATTAATCATTCTACTAAGGATGAAACACTTAATTGATCATTTAATTACTGAGATTAATTGAAATCAT
This sequence comes from Capsicum annuum, assembly GCF_002878395.1. Taxonomy (NCBI): domain Eukaryota; kingdom Viridiplantae; phylum Streptophyta; class Magnoliopsida; order Solanales; family Solanaceae; genus Capsicum; species Capsicum annuum. Next base: position 1,744 of record NW_025837760.1, on the reverse strand, counting down.
ATTTGAACTTACTAATTCATCTTTAATTTTAGTTAAATCAATGTAGTTATTTCTAATAATGGTTTAATTTGAATTATTTCACATAAAATTTGTCAATTAATCATTCTACTCAGTACGAAACACTTAATTAATCATATAATTACTATTAAATTAATTGAAATCGTAATTGAACTTACTAATTCATCTTTAGATTTAGTTAAATCAATATAGTTATTTCTAATGATGACTTAGTTTGAATCATTTCAAATAAAATTGGTCAATTGATCACTCTACTCAGGATGAACATATTTAGTTGATCGCATAATTACCATGAGATTAATTGAAACTGTAATTGAACTTATTAATTCATACTTTATTTTAGTAATCAATTTAGTTATTACTAATAATGACTTAATGTGAATCAATAAATGACTAACATGTTATAACAGATGAGTAATCTGTTGGAAATGACCAAACAAATAAAAACATTTGTTGAAAATGACCAAACAGATATAGACATTTGTTGCAACAAATGACTCACTTGTTGCAACAACTAATTCATCTATTGAAAATTATCAAACAGATATAGACATCTGTTGCAACAGATGACTAAGTTGTTGCAACATATGACTCATCTGTTGAAAATTACTAAATAGACAAAATATGTGTTGAAAAACAATTTAAAATACGAAAGCTCAAATGTTTTTTAGGAGAACTCAAACGTTTTCCCCCTTGTGTAAGGTCTTGTCTTCAATTTTAGTTAAATCAATTTAATTATTATTAATAATTGCTTAATTTGAATCAACAAATGACTAACCTGTTATAAGCATTTATTGCAACAGATGACTAACTTGTTGCAACAAATAGGTGATCTGTTGGAAAATAATTAAAATACTAGGAAACTCAAACATTTTTAGTAGAACTCAAATGTTTGTCCCATTGTCTTAAAGACTTGTCTTTAATTTTAGCTAAATCAATTTAGTTATTAGTAATAATTGCTTAATTTGAATCAACAGATGACTAACATGTTGCAACAGATGATTCATCTGTTGTAAATTATCAAACAGATAGGAAATCTGTTATAATAGATGGGTTATCCATTAGAAAGCAATTAAAATACTAGGGAACTTAAATGTTTTTAGGAAAACTCAAACGTTTGTCCCCTCAATCCTTTTGTATTTGATGTATGATACACTATTTTTGTCTTCTTTACCTGTTTCATGAAATTTTTCATGTTTTCACTTATTCGTTGTGCCCTTGTTGAAAATTTTAGAATTTTTTAGGTCAAATTTTATTTGTATATCACTTGGACATTACTTCATAGGTGATTTTGTTAGTATAATTATGATTTTTGTTGAATTTTTATTTGGTATATTTGCTACTACTACAATGGATAGAACCTGCAACATAAATCCAATATATAGTCATTTATTGCAACAAGTGAGTAGTCTGTTGCAACATATGACTAATCTATTGCAACAGATGACCCATATGTTGGATTCATGTTACAACACTATAATACAAATCCAACAGATCAGTAATCTGTTGCAACAGATTAGTCATATATGTTACAACATATTACTCATCTGTGCAATAGATTACTCATCTGTTGGATTTACGTTACATGTTTTATCTGCTGTTGAAAAAATAGTAGTAGCAGATACACTCAGATGAGAAATTCAACTAGGAATTATAATTTTACTTACTAAAATCACCTATAAGTAATTCCCAAGTAATATACGAATAAAATTTGACCTAAAAAATT
>NW_025837759.1:0-1063 GCF_002878395.1 Capsicum annuum | reverse complement strand
TAGTGTTTCCAAATAGTAAAAGATATTATGAAGAAAAAGAATTCCAAAATAAAAAAATCTAGACACAAAATTAAAATTTCCCAAGTTAAAATGGAGGCCAAGAAAGACTGTTTTTGTTCTCCATGCCCCTGTTGGAGCCACTAATTTTCATACTGCGCAACTAAATAGATATATCAAAATTTCTTCTAACACGGATCAGGGGATTAACAAGAAATAATTTGTCTTATATTGTTTCAGATGTAATAAAGCAAAGGAAAAATACCTACCAAACTACAAATACCTAAATGAAGTGTTCAAAATAAAATTTTACCTAGCTCAATGATCCTCCACCGAGGAAGTATTTTCATTTGATTGTGTGACAATCTCACGTGGCTGATGTTGTATTCTTTCAAAATTGTCCTCCTGAACAATCTTTGAATCATAAATCATTTTGATTTGATCCTTGAAAAATTGTTTTTGACTCTCCATCTATAGAAAGGGTAATTAGGCAAGATAGTAGTAAGCTTCTTGCAGAGTTAGAAATGGAGGAAGCAAATATTTTACGAGTGGAAGAGAGAAAGGAAGAAGATGAGGGAGAAATAAGATTAGAGATAGGAGAATAGGCTTGCATTCATTTTGTATTCAGCATGTATCTTGTCTTCCATATATATAGACTAGCTTGTAAGGTTTCAATGAACTAACCTAATCATTAACTAGTCTATGTAACTAACTGTAAATATAGTTATAATAGAAAAATTAGATGTAAGCCTACTCTATTTACTTTTCAATTTTCTACATGCTCTATATCTTCAACACTCCCCCTCAAGCAAGGAAGGTGTAAAGATGTCACAGATTCCTAGCTTAGTATTGAGATGAACTTATTGTGCTCTTGTCATCCTTTTTGTTAGCATGTCTGCAAGTTGATCTTGAGTTGCAATATAGTGAGTCCTGATGATTCCTTCAAAAATTTTCTCCCTTATAAAGAAGAAATCAATGTCAATGTGTTTTTTCTTCTAATGATATATTGGATTTGCTGCTATTTGTAGAGCTGACTTGTTATCACTGAACACATCCATAGGTAGCA
>NW_025837758.1:0-1178 GCF_002878395.1 Capsicum annuum | reverse complement strand
ATGTTATTTCCCTTTTTCCCCAAAGATTGTATCCCTCTTTTGTTATCATTTGTACGCATTTATGCCTGTTTCGTGTCTATATAAGTTGGGGGATAATGGATTGACTTTAGGGAAGCATATACTTTCTTCAAAAATCGTTTGGCCTAAACCCTTGGCTCAAAAAGGGTCACCCCAGTTAGGATACGCATTATTATAATATTTTGTGTGCTTGTGGTGTTTGTTTGGATCAAAGTCAAGTTTATCCGCTATGCTCCTATGGATGAATTTGTCTAGGAATCAAACAATTCTATATGGTTATTTTCTATCAAATATTTTGCATTACTTATCACATTCGAAAACTAACACATCTGCCTTTGAGTTGTTTTACTTTACAGATAATAGAAATTACTCCATGTTGATATAAGCTGGCAGAACATACTCACTTCACCCGATCGAAAGAGCACAAAATTTCATCCGCTGACCATCATTCAAAAAAGATAGGAAATGACGAGGAAAGCACCCTGACTATTCGGGACAATATGATAGCGGAACAGAATGAGATGATTGCGGAACTTGCAAGAAAGTTAGAAATGCTTCAGGAAGAAGTAAATCGCACTCGAGATTTGGCTAACTTGGCCATCACCATCAATGCCCCCTCTCCAGAGGGACACGAGACTCCACTCCAAATCCCTTCCCTCAGTAGACCTATTCTCGGGGATCAGCCAAATAACATATCATCCGTCTCCACTCTTCCATTTGTCCAAAATACTAATCGTGAAAATAACCCAGACGCCTATCATCCACAAAATCCTTCTGTAACCCCACAGAACCTATCTTCGAATCCATTTCCAAATCCTCAAAACACATTTCCAAATCCGCAAGATTCACTCCCAAATCCACAAAATACATCAAACCTACCTTTAAATCCACCAAATTCATTTCCAAATCCGCAAAATCCTTCTCAAATTCCACCAAACTAATCGTAAAGTTCGTAGAGCCTTCCCAATTTCCAAAATGTCCCCCCCACTTACCAAATAAATTCCTTTCATCCACAAAATCAAGCCTCCCTTCTAAATCCCCTTCAGGCCATTGTATCCCTTGACACCTATGAACCCCTTCCTAATCCCGAGATGAACCATTACGAGGAAAAGGAGAAAGAGTGGAGGACCGAGCATGAAAGGAATTTGCTATCTATGAAG
>NW_025837757.1:0-1053 GCF_002878395.1 Capsicum annuum | reverse complement strand
AAAATATAATAGAACTAACGACCATATAAAGGGAAAAGTAGTTTAAGAACCTTCTGGTAGTTTTTTAAATAAATAAGGGTATTTAGTTTTCATATGCTCTTTTGCTTCCCATGTGGCTTCTCCTACGTTCTGGTTCCTCCACATCACCTTTACTGAAGCTATGTCTCTAGATCTTAACTTTCTGACTTGCCGATCCAATATAGCCACAGGGATTTCCTCAAATGATAAGTCTCCAACAAGTTCAATACCCTCTATAGGAATGACGCGAGACGACTCCCCTAAGAATTTATGTAGCATAGACATATAAAACATAGGATGCACTATAGCTAACTCTGGAGGTAGGTCTAGCTCATACGCTACCTAGCCAACTTTGCGAATAACTCTATAAGGCCCAATATACATGGGACTTAACTTACCCTTCTTACCAAATCGCATAACACTTTTCATAGGCGGAACCTTTAAGAATACAAAATCATTAATTTGAAATTCCAAGTCTCTATCACACATCCGTATATGATTTTTGTCTACTCTAGGCTGTCTTTAATCGCTCTCATATTAGTTTAACCTTTTCGATGGCTTAATGAACTAGATCTAGGCCCAATACCTATGTCTCACCTACTTCAAACCAACTAATAGGTGATCTATATCGTCTTCCATAGAGAGCTTCGAATGGAGCCATGCGTGTCCTGATGTATATTATTATACAATGATTTTACAAGGAGTAACATATGTAGAACAATAAATACTGAGTAACATGGGATATTCCCTGAATATTCAAAATATTTACCTAGTCTTTTAGGAAGGCAGGATTTTCCAGTACACAAATGATGCAAATATTTTGGAATTTCAGATTAAACTATAGAAATTGAGGGTTAGGAACAAATCGCAAGGATGTGGGAATGAATTTTATAAAATATAATGTCCCCAGGTTTGATATGTGCTCTTTTAAGAAAAAATTGAAGACTAGTAACTTTTCGTCAAAAGAAATGTGCATATAAAGGCAATCATTTTCCAATATATTAGGTAATTATATATGAACATACTGCATAATGA
>NW_025837756.1:0-1514 GCF_002878395.1 Capsicum annuum | reverse complement strand
TAGCTTCGGACTATAGTTTGGCTTACCTACTGGAGGGATAAAGTAGGCGTCATCATGACTTGCAAATTGGTCCATGACAGGTGGTCTAATGGGGGAACAATGACTGCTAGAATTTTTGAGAAGAAGAGATCGGAAGAAAAAAAGATAGGATAAAAGATAAAAAATAAGGATCTCAAAAAATGCTAATTCTATGGGATTTTTTCATTGTAAATGTTATTTTATAAAACTATTGTTAGGTTCTAAAAGTCTAATTTTTTTGTTAAATGATGTAATTCAATCCCTAATTTTGTATCTTTAAGAAAAAATTCTTTGCTTTTATGTCCTTTTTTTGGGTAAAAGTTAATTACACCCCAATTTTAAAATTTTCTTTTAAAAATCACTTTCTTCCAACTTTTAACAAATGACATTCTCCTTTTATATCAAGTCTTTAAAATGCCATTTAATTCAGATTATCAACTTTTATCTCTCTTTCTTTATTGTTTCATATGATGATTTGCTTATCCTTTTTCTAATCTATGTTATAGACTGGCTTAGGAAACAAATAAACTTTACTTCTGATATGAGGAAGATTGAATTTTTTTTGGGATAAATTACACAAGTTCTGAAATATCAGGGTCTTTAATACATTAAATCTCATACCATTTAAACAATTATAAAAAATCACAAAAATTGAAAATTGCTCTTAATACATATCTAACCCAGGAAATTCCTCCATTGCCAGCAAAAATTAGGGGATTTTATCTTCCAAAATCTCCTTCTAAAAAATTTTGGATACTCTCTCCCACCATAATCTTCGTTTATACGATATTTGACATTCTTCACAAAACCCCTCCTTCTTTTCACCTTTTGATTTCAACTAGAAGTAGAGTTAGATAAGCAAAAATTGTTTTTATTTGGAATGTATTTTACAATCTTTCGATTCTAGACATTTATTTGAATAAAAGGAAGTTTTCTTCGCTATAGTGAAAATGGAAACACTTTATTTTTGTTGAATTGTTAAAGAGACAGAGTGACACACAGAAAATGGTCAGATAAAGCAACTGAATATAGTTTATGTTTTTCTTCTTTTCCTCTATGGGGTTCTGAAAAATTAATTCTTTATTCTTTATTGACGCATTTTTTTTTTTTGAATTTGATATATAGTTTCACAATGGGAAGATGGTGGAAAATAGAGAAGTTGTTGTTGTATTTGGTAGATTTTCAATGGAGGCTGAGAGAGCTAATGGGTGATGTTGTTAATAGAGGTTTTGTAAAATAGAAGTGTGAAGATGGAGAAGAATATAAGATCATTAAAATAGAATGTATCACTAAGCATATGCATCATAGTAATAAAGAATGTATTTGTTCTTCATGATATTATGAATGTACTTGCCTGCCAATGTATCATTGTCTACTAATTCATATGTTATATGAAGCTTAGTGTTTCATCTTGAAAATGTTAATGTATTCCTATGCATATGTATCATAGTATGAAAGAAAATACTTATTTATTCGCGATAAATGTGAATGCATCT
>NW_025837755.1:0-1859 GCF_002878395.1 Capsicum annuum | reverse complement strand
TTTGTTCACCCAACTATTAAACGGATGACACTGAGATGATCCTAAACCTCCCTAGCATGCCCCAGTCAACTTTTGTCCCATAGCGCGCCTGGACCACGAGCCCACCCCTGAAACCGTGGGCTATAGCACATCGATTTGGCTTGAAAATCCCCGTTCGCATCATTTCGTCCGTTTGTCCACCCAAATGGCCACGAAAAATTAAACGAACCATATTAGGATGATCCCCAACCTCCCTGGCAGTCCCAAAAATGTCCCGTTTGCACTGTTTTTTCCCATTTGTCCACCCAAATAGCCATAAAAAATTAAACGGACCACGCTGAGATGATCCCCAACCTCTCTGTTATGCCTCTGACTATTATTGCCTCACAGAACGCCCGCACCCCGAGTATACCCCCAAAATCGTAGGCTATAACATACTAATTTGGCCCAAAACCGCCCTGTTTGTGCCGTTTTGCCTGTTTATCCACCCAAATGCCCACGAAAAATTAAACAAACCATACTGGGAAGATCCCCAACCTTCCTGCCGTGCCTCGGTCGATTTTCAAGCCACAGCATGCTCGGACCCCGGGCCCACCCCCGAACCGTAGACTATAACACACTGATTTAGCCCATAAATGCCCTGTTCGCGTCATTTTACCCGATTGTCCACCCCAATGGGCACGAAAAACTAAACGAACAACACTGGGATGAACTTCAACCTCCCTGGCACGCCCCTGTTGTTTTTCAACCAATAGCATGCCCAGACCCAGGGCCTACCCCAAAACCGTGGGCTATAGCACACCGACTTGGCCCAAAAATGCCCCGTTCGCACCGTTTCATCTGTTGGTCCACCCAAATGGACACGAAAAATTAAACAGAGCACACCGGGATGATCCCCAATCTCCCTGGCATTCCTCAGTCGATTTTTGGCCCACCACATGCTCAGACACTGGGTCCACCCCCAAAACTACAGGATTTAGCACATCGATTTGGCCCAAAAATGCCCCGTTCGGGTCGTTTTACCCGTTTGTCTACCCAAATAGACACAAAAAATTAAACGAGCCACACTGGGACAATCCCTAACCTCTTTGGCATGCTCCGGTTGATTTTTGTCCCATAGCAAGCCCGGACCCCAGGCCATCCCCAAAACCGTGGGCTATAACACACTGATTTGGCCCAAAAATACCCATTCGCTACGTTTTGCCAATTTTCCCACCTAAATGGCCACGAAATATTAAACTGACTACACTAGGATACTGCCCAACCTCCCTGGTATGCCTCAGTCGACTTTCAGCCTACAACACGCCCGGACCCCAGGCTCACCCCCAAAACCGAGGTCTATAGCACATCAATTTGGCCTGAAAATGATTCATTCGCACCGTTTCGCTCGTTTGTCAATCCAAATGGCCACAAAAATTTAAACAGACCATACTGGGATGATCCCCAACCTTCTTGGCATGTCTCGATCAATTTTTTGCCCACTGTATGCCCGGTTCCTGGGCTCACCCCCGAAACCATGTGCTACAGCACACCGATTTATCCCGAATATGCCCCGTTCGTGCTGTTTCATCCGTTTGTCCACTAATATGGCCACAAGAAATTAAATGGACTGCACTGGAATGATCCTCAACCTCACTGGCATGCCTCAATCAAATTTTGGTCCATAGCACGCCCGGACCCCGAGCCCACCCCCGAAATCGTAGGCTATAGCACACCAATTTTGTTCGAGCCATTCTCATTTGTCCACCTAAATAGACATTAAAAATTAAATGGACCTCACTGGGATGATCCTCAATAGCCATGGCACACCCGAACCTCGGGCCCACGCCCAAAATCATGGGCTACAGCACACCGATTTGGCTCAAAAATGCCCCGTTCGC
>NW_025837754.1:0-4309 GCF_002878395.1 Capsicum annuum | reverse complement strand
AAAATAAAATACTTGGGACAATCAATGGAAGAAAACCAAGGGTTGAGGCATTTCTAACAATCATACAAATCTCTATTCCTATCGCAGTTTACTTGGATATTAGATTGCTGATTCGCAAGGTTTATGCGACGATTTTAGTCTCCCAACCTCAAATCTTCTATCTAGTAAACATTTTACCTACAACTCCCACAGAGATACAAAAATTCTTCTAGATTCTTGAAGTTGTCTTCTTGCAAGTGAACCAAGCAAGGCTTCTAGGTATATCCCGATCCTAGATGCTAATTCAAATCCCTTATTTTATAAAAGAATAAGAACCTTGCTCCCTAATTTCTTCACTCTATCCTATGATTCTCATTCCGGATTCACATAAAAATATAGATTTATTCTAATGGTAGCTAATCATAAAATAGTAGGATCAAGAAATTAAGAACAACCCATATGATAATCCAAAATTAAACTACAATAAAGAATATTAAAAAGTATTCATGTTCTTGTCCTTAACCTCGGAATGAGGGTTTTAGCCTTTAATGGAAATATTCATCATCCAATCCCTTGGAATGATGATACAAATCATAAAAAAAATAAAAATTAAAGTGACGAAACCTAAAAATAAGTTGTGGTATACTCCAATGATGTTCCAAGTTGATCTAGGGTTTCCAAGAGGTCCCAAGATGATCAAAACGGAGTTTGAGACGTTATATTTATAGTATACAAGTCATAAACCGACTTGTATTTTCTTTACACGCTATTTTACTTCATATGGGTATAATTATCCCGATTTTGGGCATCGGCACGACGCGGAGACATGCAAATCTACAATTGTCAAAAAATCTGTCAAATTCCAGTAGCTGTTCGCGATTTCAACGTGTTGCGGGGCCTCTGGAAACTCCAAATTAAGATACACGCGTCATACTTTCAAAACCTTGGGCCTCTTCTGAATCTATTAATGTTTTGAAATCCTCCATTGGACCCCGTTACATTCCACACTCTCCCAATACTTTTCAGGGATCCAACTTGCATTCAACTTGCGTCTTGTGCTTTTGTTGAGCATTCCGAGCCTTATTGAGTTGTTTCCACTTGATTTGAATCTTGTATATCCTTAATATATCATAATAATATATGAAACAAGCATCCTAAATCATTAAACACATCAATTAAGAGCTCAAAACAACACAACATCCTCACCAATGAACTAGAAACACGAGTTAAGCATAGGCTAAATTCATATTGAGCTTTAACTCATTGTTTTCACTCTTTTATTGATCCAATTGACCCTTGAACATTATAAATAAGTTGTTTAACATATAAAAACATACTGAAAACCTTATTAACTCATTAAAATACATTAGAACTCAACACAAGAGACTAGACAACACCTAGCTCAAGCTAGTCACACTAGCTTTCTCGATTGAACTCTAAATGGTCGAATTGAATCAAAACTCGTGTGAAAACACCATTAAACATTGTAAACACATACTTGGACACATAATTTCTAATTTATATCATTATTAACACACATATCATAAGAATCATCCTCAAAACAAGGCTAGAAAGGCTAGAATAGTAATGTTAGAATGCATAAATACACCCAACATCACCACCCCACACTTAAAGCCTTATTCGTCCTCGAATAACTCTTAACTATAAATACCATGAGATGAAGAGACTCCACACTTCCACTACTTGAAAGACACTTAAGCTAGCAGTACAATGACTGTACGAATGCAAGTTTCTACACTAAGCATGTTTTACACAATTGAAAGCTCAAGAACACTACTCCAAAAAAACCTAGCCTCAAGAATTGACTCATCTAGTTGGTAAAATCATGCTTATTACTCAATCAAGGACATCATACAAATCACCTACATTTATCAAACATGTGCCCCTCACAACAAGAGAGTTACCCACAATCACTCAAAATAATGTAATTTATAATGTAATGGGTACAAGAATCAAATTATGCTCACTCTTACAAAGAATTCACAAGTTACACATAATGAACCATAGGCTTGCCCTTAGTGTAGTGTTCCACTAATAGTCGAATGTAAATCTTAGGATCAATTAGGACTTTTTCGGGTTGTAATGTAGGCTAAGGGACGGGTAGGAACTATTTTGGCCAAGAATAGTGACTGACCTCTCTAAGAACTTTAATACACTACATTATACATTTAAAACCAATCTCCAACAATCAAATTAAACTACTTTTGTCTACCCATCTCTTTTAAGAATTTTTACAAACACTTGGTGGACACATAGTTTACTACCACAAGAATCAATTTTCTCTTTTTTCACAATCATGACAATATTTTTAGCATAAATTATATCACAACCATCCACCACAAATCAATTATACACCAATAACTATTACCTTGGGGCATCAATTTCACCTTTTTCTTCTTCAATTTCTCAAACTCCTTTCTCAAATTCATTTTTTTTCAATAAAGCACATAGAAGATTTTTGGATCAAATTATGGTCTATCAAAGAAGAGATTACGCTACTTATGAGGTTACCAAAGAAAAAGTTAAAGTCTCAATGGGGGTTAACTAGGATAATGCATAAGGGTAGGTAAAAAGAAGGTATAAAACATTGTTATCAAAGAAATGTCTATATCATCTCCTAAACCCACATTCTTTATTTCGATTTACACACACACCGGGAAAGTTCTAGACATCACATGCGATAAGGAATACATAAAAATCTCACACACATATGGCACGTGCTCAACTCAATAGGATCATCATAGACTCCGAACCAAACAATAGTATGAATTCAAAATTAAGACAACAAATACTAGAGTCACGAAACATGAGCATAAGAGTCTCAAAAATAGTAATTCACTCAATCAACATGCTTTTTTAAACAAACCCACTTGCATCATGTAATCAAAAATAGAACCAACAAGAATATCTCACTTATTCCTAACCTAATTTTTTCTAATTGAGTCAAAATTTGGTAATTTCCCCACCCTACACTTAAAAATCTAATTTGTCCCCAAAGTGAACTTAAAAGTAAGAAATAGAAATACTCCTTGAGGCCTCTAGGACTAGCTAGTAGCATATTCACATAAAGAGGGGATCCATGGAACCCCACACTCCATCTTTGCCATGCTTCAAGCTCAAGTTTACGGTACTCAGACTTCCTATTAACCTGTGACTCAACCAAAAATAAAAAACTACGTGAAATAAAAATTAAAAACTAAAAATAAAACCTACTTACCTTGGGTTGCCTCCCAAGAAGCGCCTAATCTAGTGTCGCGGCACGACCCAATCAACTTTTTCCTCCACCTTGAGGATATGGATTTCACTCCCAATATCGCATCCATCTTTTTGCCTCGATTATATGGAGGTGGTACGGATATTAATGAACCGGGTAATGGATGATTCATGATGAACCACTCGGCCTTGAGGTGAGGTGTGTTTTTATATTGCTTATCCGGTGTAAAATCAACAATATTCGATTCTTGTTCCTCATCTTCACACTCTTTCACTATTTTAAATGATTTCACAGACAAGATATCATCTAAACATAATGTAGAAAAGTGCTTGAAGTGGGGACCAACAAATCCTACTTCAAAATTTATACTATCCTCAACACTCCCACTCTTATTCACCTTCTCAATTTCAATCTCAAAACAAAGATGATAGTCGAGTGGCTGCGATTATTATGGTGGTGGTGGTATATCCTTAACATCCATAGTTGTCTTCACAAATATGACTGAATCAGAATTAAAAGAACACATATCTGCAGAGTGATATAGACTGTAACAAACCACACACCAACTTGTGGGTTGCTCCAAAGGTTGGAAACAAACAGGTCCCCTCCAAATGCTTGGATCAAAATCTAGACAAAAAGCCTCATGGTGGGGTCCTCCACAAAAATGACAAGAATCATCATCCCTCAAAAATCATCTATCCAAGAATGACATCTCAAGAAGAGTGTGAGAAAACTAGGAATAAAGAAAAAAATAGAAAGAAACAAAAAAAAAAAACTATTAACAACTCAATATAGAAAAACTAAAATTAAGATAGTTGCCTAATTACAAGTTCCCGGGAACGGCGCGAAAAACTTGACAATGTCCAAGCGCACACACAAGTGTAACTGGTCTTATCAAGTAATATAGTGGCTTCAAGAAATCCCAAGTATCGATCTCTCAGGAACTTGCGTTCGCCACCTATCTAATTCTAGTTTAACTAATTGAGAAAAAGTAAACAAGGAGAGAGTGTGTAATTTTTCAAATTAAAAATAAAATAAATAATGCATAAAAATAAAATACTTGGGACAATCAATGGAAGAAAACCAAGGGTTGAG
>NW_025837753.1:0-1061 GCF_002878395.1 Capsicum annuum | reverse complement strand
AAATTCTTCCCCAACAATTTCTTAGCCGTTTCGCAGAATTCTGTGCAAATGAAGGATGCTTAACCCTTCCAGAACACATTCAAATGTGTAAATTCTTTATTAAAAAGCGAGTATCTTATATCATCTCCTGGAATTTTGCCAAAGGAGAACAAGACCGAATTACCTATTTGTCCAAAGAGATAAAAGTTAAAGGCTGGACTCCCAAGCCAGCAGCTCCTAAAACTCCCGATAAAGAAAGAACACCAGCATCTTCGGCAGGCGCCCCACAGAACAAACAAGCGCTCAAAGAAAGACTGAAGAAGGCTTTGCTCAATATAGAAAGCCAAGACACCAGCAACGATGAAGTCCTACAGCTTCTAGAAGAAGCTTCTTCCACCAGCAGCAGTGACAACAATGGGGATATATTAAATCCCAAAGGACTTGCTAGGGCCTACATGGACCCTTACTAAGAATAGAGAAAGGACCCCTTCAAAGATAGAGGTTCAAAGAACCGGAATTATTTTTGAAAGGGCATTCTACCATTCCTAGTAGGAATCTACTGGACCCTACCTACACTCAGCTTTATTAAAGGCTAAACCCTACACTCAGCTTTATTAAAGGCTAAAGGAATCTGTCAGCTTTATTAAAGGAGACAGCACATCAGCTTTATTAAAGGAGACAGCACATTTGCTTTTCAAAAGCATGCCCACTCAAGGAAAGAAGAATCTACTTTTACAGATTAAATCTAAGCCTTACAAATGTACGCACTTGATGTGTAATCTTGTTTTTCTTGTCTATATAAGACAGCTTGTAGTACTAAGAGAAGGCATCAGATAATTTTCTCATTCTAGAAATTTTCCATTGCCCAATCTCTTGTAATAAGCCCTCTTGTAATGTTTTCATTGAAGTTTGAATAAACTTGTAAGTTTTTAAATTCTTTTTTTTTATTTCATACTATTTACTCGCTTATTTTGAAGATTATAATCCCAGATCCTTTAATTTTTGAGGAGATGATCTATTTTCTTCTTGCAGATTTCCATCATCTCATGGTTCATTTGGATAGGTCTGGCCTTAGTGGGAAT
>NW_025837752.1:0-1683 GCF_002878395.1 Capsicum annuum | reverse complement strand
CATCAAACGGCTGTCATTATAAATTTAAAGACATTGTACACTTATTAAGTGCACAAAATCTATTTTGATATATTTTTTTTATATGACATACTTTAATTCTTTTTAAATTGTAGGACATATTTTGGTTGTGGGTTCATCCGCAACTTGGGGTTTTGGCAGTTGACTTGTGATTGATTGAAATGGAATAGACATATAGAGAGCTTAATTATAATAGTGTCCCATCATTTAATCTTAATGATACATATATAGATACTAAGATAAAGACACTTAGCTAGGCTTCACTTCCCAAAGACCATTAGATTGGTACCAACAGGCTATAGCTATTAGCTAGTGGTGCTTTGTTAGTTTTCATTTATTAGTGAGATTGAAGTTTGCTGACTATTTTGCCTGCTCTAATTTGAGTACATATGAAAATAGAAGCTAGTGGGAAAATTGGGAGATGAATTGAATTGGAAAGCTATTTTAGTTCTACTTCCTTGTGCTTCAAATAATCTGTTGCGTTTCTTCTTCAAGAGTACTTTCTTAACTATTATATTAATATATTTATATCTTAATAAATCCAGGATAACATATGAGATTATTTCATTCTGTTTATTTATGTGTATTAATCAATTTAATAATTACTTTATCACATCATCACACTATTTATCCTAAAAGATAAAATTTTCTGTATTCCTTAAAAATTAAAATAATTAATCACATGAGATATCTCTATTCACGAGATATCCTTATCTATCCCAATCCACAAATTCCACATAAATTTTAAAGGGTTGTAGACTTGTAGTTGATGTATTCAACTTTTCTTTAGAAGAGGAAACTCAAAAATAGCAAAATTGAAGGGAGAAAAGGAAAAGTTCAACAATAATAGAAAGACACGAACTTCAAGTGTGTGTGTGAAGGAAAGATAGAAAAATACTAGTACTACTTTTTTTTTTTTTCTCATAAAAGAGTACTCGAGACAGAAATTTAGTAGCTAGTCTACTAAAAGGAGACGAATAGCTTTGCCAAATATTAGCGTCTTTTAGGAAGGCCTAAATTGGGAGTCCCCCGGTACAATATTTAGGGGTCGTTTGATACACAGTATAAGATGAAATTTTACATGATTAATTTTGATATAATATTTGATCGATGTACAAATTTATCATAGAAATAATTTATATCATTGACCAAACATGATATAAATCTAGTTAATATATCAAACTTAGTCATGAGATATATATCCCGTCTTATCCCATCAAACATGAAATTATTTTAAACCACCTACCATATGGTATAAGTTAATCGTATCTGATTTTAAACAAATAGTAACATGTATGAAGCAAAATTTGCTCTTGATACAAATCTGATTACGACATGTGTCCGAATTCAAATCAGAGAGACCTTAGTTCTTCTTATATTGATTGACCCAAAAGAATCCGAAATTGTAGTTTCCAACATATGACTTGAATTGGTATTGCCTCGATACGACCACACTTGCTACTTAACCATATAAATCACAAGATCTCTTCTCGAAAACAAATCACCTCCAGGTGAAATAATACTAAAACATAGTATTACAGTAACATATATAAATTTGATCAATGATCAGAGTGAGTAATTAAAAGTTTCATATATATATTCATGATATCAACTTTAAGTGTTTAATTATCAAAGTCATAAGTAAAAATTACACCAATCTGAGTC
>NW_025837751.1:0-2370 GCF_002878395.1 Capsicum annuum | reverse complement strand
AATCCAACAACATTTTCATGAATTGAATGTACGCCGGATCAAAAAGATGAAACAAATTTGTAAACGAGGCCAATGATAGCTCAAATCGGATAGGGAGGAGAAAAAATTTGGATAAAGAGGAGGAAAAATTTCTTAGCTCAATTCACAAGTAGACCAAGAAAATAAAGCAACAAATATTGCGCTCTTTGACGAGTTACTCCAGACAACCCAAAGATGATCAAGCCAGTTGACATCAACACATCGTAATTACATAGAAGGACAATAATATAGGTAAAGTGAAATAATTCTTTATGCATCCTAATCTAGTATTCAACAATAAGAATAAACCAAAACCCCAACAAGAACAACCAGCCACTACAATTACGTACGCAGTTTTAAGAAAAAATGAAAGAATTTCAGTGAGTTACACCATCTCAAAAGCAGATTTTAGTACCTTTAGGCAAAGGATCCAGATATCCAGGAAAACAAAGAACAGAAATTATAAAACCAGAAAGAGACAACGCAGAAAACAAACTGACCAATCTGGACTGGACGTAAACTATATAAAAACATGGTTTCTAATCAAAATTGAGTTATCAACAACAAATTCATAAAGGATCCCAGACAAATAATATATGGTGCATCTCTTCCCTTTTCCTACTCATCTTTAAACCACAAGCTAGAAGATAATCGGGGATCCATAGAGGGGTTCTTATTTGCTATAACGACCAAAAATCAGGGGAAAGCTCAAACTTAATGAGTGAAAATCATAAGCAGACCAATAAGATATCAAGAATAGGTAAAAACATAGATATAACATGATTCCAAAAAAAATATTTTCTGCATTATTGAACACGGGAACAAAGAACGGGGTGCCACTTTCCTAAATATGCCCCTACAAGTTTTAAAACTTCATGTTTGTGAATAAAATCAGACAAGTGAGTCAAAATCAATAAAGATGAAACCATGAACAGAGAATTCAACACTTAAGAAAAATAACCATACAACAGACTTTCCCACCATTCAAACGGACTATACAACCTTCACAACAGATACTACGTTCATCATTAAAACAACCACACAGCCTCCATAATAGACCTCATATCCATCACTCCAATGAACCAACATTATTACAGAGAAACAATGATGAAGAAGAAAACGATAAGTTAAAAGGGACGAGAGTAGGTTTACCTCCTTCGGGGCAGCAAAACGGGAGAATAAGCTGATGATAGGATTCCGACCACCATCGAGAAAATAGAAACCTTGTAGAAGCTTCTTTCGAATCAATCTTTCTGAATAAAAAAGAAAAAAATTTCTCTACCCTTCAACTCTCAGTTTTTTTGAAAACTAAAATTTTCTTAGAAATCTTTGAACCAAAAACGACTCCCCCACTTTTGAACCTCAGAATTTCCAATCTCCCTACAATTTCTCAATCAATTTTCCATAACCCAAGGTGTTGAACCCAAATTTTTCCAACCAGCCTCTCAACAAATTTTCCCTTTTAGCTTTTGAAAATCCCCATTTTTGAAACCCCCAAAAATCTCTCCTTAAAAGCAGTGACCTCGAAGAAGCCCCCCACCAAAATTTCAACCCAAAAATTTCTTCCTAGTTTCCGTCAGAAAATTTTTCTTCGAACCCTCTTTCTGCCTCTGAATTTTCCAACCTTCAATTTTCGAGCCAAAAATCCCCTGAAAGAAGAGAAAAAAGACCCCCAAAAAAATGACTCCAACGATCTTTATATAGAAGATGAATTGGGGGTAAATCGGAGATTTTCGGAGGAGATTTTGAAATTCAAAATTTCCATCTCCACGTTTTGGTTTTCATCAGCAAAATGGTACACCATTTTGGATTTTTCTCCTCTTTTCAAAAAGGGTGGACCAATATCCTTTGAGCAAGACGAATTGTACTCAAGAACCAATGAAAATCGCCCAACTGCATACGAAATTGTATGCATTATCCCGAGATTCGTGGAGGTAGACATTGAAGGGAGACACCTAAGCATGTTCCTAGAGGATTCAAGACTGATTTGCATAACAAATCGTGTTAATCACATGAGGATGTATGAATTCGAGCAAAGATGGAGACGTTTGGACCAAAACAAACTGGCTCGGGTTTGGGTCACCGCTGAAATGGTTCAAATTGGGGACTGGATTGTTCGTCAGTTTCTGATGGGGTTGAATAGCATATTGTTTCTAGGAATTTTATTGTTCGGGTCGGTGCTGATGGATTCGGGTTTTGGCATATTAGTTGTTGTGGTTGAAAATATTGTTGACGCTGTTTGGTTGTGGAAGGGAAGATATGGGTGTAAAAGGTTTTGGACCGGGTCAGGGTATTTTGGTTGGGCTGATTTAATGGGATTAAATTAATTGGTTCAAGATTAGGGTTATTTAA
>NW_025837750.1:0-7038 GCF_002878395.1 Capsicum annuum | reverse complement strand
TAGGAATAAGATTTTTCCAAAAAGAATTAAATAATTAATGAGTAAAATGAAGAAATAAGTGTCAAGACTAACACAAATTTAGGTTAATTCAAAATCAAATTAATGTAGAAACAAGCCTAAAATTAGCTAATTCAATCTCAAATTCCAAAAATTGGCTAAAATCTAGCTAAATAAAACAAATATCCAAAACCTAGAACTCAAACCATAACCAATTTAGTTAATTATTACCTTTCCCAATATTGAACAACTCAATATTTGAATTGAACAACCAATCTAGCTAATTGTTACATGTTTTTCCAAATTTAAGCAAATCAAACAAGGTACTAACTTCAACTAACTTAAATTTCAATAACAAGTTTAAAGTTAGAGCACTTAATTGTTACATGTTGCGGCCGTCAGTAACTGAGACAATGGATAAGACGACGTTTATTGGCTGAGATACGGTTGTTGGCTATCTAAGATGTGATCGATGTTGTTGTTGTGTGTTATTGTGAGCTAGGCGGGCGTGTTGTTGTTGTGTATGTTGTTGTGAGCTAAGGGTGAGGTAATTTGAAAGGAAATTTGGAATTGGGTCAGATCGAGTCGGATGGTGTTATATTTTTTAAAAAAATATTATGAAAATCGACCACATGTGGTCGGTTTTCTGAGAATATTTTTGAAAACCAACCACATGTGGTCGGTTTTCAAAGTAAGTCTAGCCCAATCACCACATAACCCAAGAAAGAAATAGACTCGAACCAAAACTCGAACTTAGAAAACTTGGCATACAACTTCTCATCCCTCAAGCTCTAATGCATAATCCATAAATATTCCTTATGCTCAACTTAACTCTTGGAATAAACTAAGATATTATCTATAAATACGATAGTAAAGGAGTCAAGATACGATCGAAAAACCCAGTTCATCAACTCCTTGAATGTGGCAGGGGCATTGGTCAACCCAAAGGACATGACTAAGAACTCATAATGACCATATCGAGTCCGAAAAACTATTTTTGGAATATTCGAAGCTCTAATCCTTAACTACTGATAACCAAACCTTAAATCAATCTTCAAAAATACCGCAACACCCTGAAGCTGATCAAATAAATTATTGATGCAAGAAAGAGGATACTTATTCTTAACCGTCACCTTATTTAACTGTCGATAATCAATACACATCAGAATAGACCTATTCTTTTTCTTCACAACAAGACAGGCAACCCCAAAGTGAAATACTAGGTCGGATAAATTCCTTATCCAACAACTCCTGCAACTGATCCTACACCCTAAAGTAAGGAATTTCTTCTCCAATATATCAAGATTGATTCAGAGGTTTGAATCAATGATCCAACTAACCTAAAAAGCACCTCACAAATTTAAAAATCTGTAAGTATTTTATTTTGAACTCATCTTTCTTACATATTGATTTTGGTCAGACTTCTACTTTTTCAACCTTCAAAATTAAAAAACTCTTTTAAAACCAATCCAATCACTTCGAAAATTAAGACAGTCATCCTCCAAAATTCAAAACACCATGCTAAAACTTTGAGAAAGGGTAAACCATGAAAAATATACAGAAAATCATAAAAAAAAACTATGAGGATCATTATAGCTCTGATATTTATCCTCATTAGACATATGTTGATTTAATAATAACATATGGAGTTTCAAGTATACAGATTTATAATAGAGAAAAATTATTTTAAATGTTCAATAATTTACTAGTACTATGTATTTGTAAGTGAGAGGTAACAAAGTGAATAATTACAAATTTAAATATTGAGGTCTCGCATTGCTTATTCCTTAAGGTATAGATTTGATAAAATTATAAAGGTTGTGTCTGACATAATAAAATATAAAAATATATATCCTCAAAAAAGAGTTATTTTATAGCAGTTTCTAAGGTTAATCATGATAAAATGTGGACTAAGAAATAATAATTTTATGTTACTTTTGAACTCTACTATATAATAACAATTAATATTGGTTTGAAGAATTGCGATAAAGTAAGAATGCAATTATTATTCTTTTTAAATGAAAATAAATACTCACTTAAATTTCTTAAATGATAGAAATTATTTTTCTTTGTTATTAAAATATTTTATTAAATATTTAATGATTACAATTTCCCTTATACTAAATCGTAAAAGTAAAAAAAATTGACAAAAATATACTCTTGTCTGGACGAAAAAATTAAACAAAGTCAAATAATTTTTTTTTTATGATCAACACTAGATACGCCCTGACTGACAGAGATACTATATAAGCACATATCAATAGGGTTAAATATCTCTCTATGAATTCGACAGTTTATATGACAATTTTTTTCTTGTATCTCCTAGATACATTCAAAGCAAAAAATTCTAAAGCTAAATAATATATAATTCAATGGAAGGTCTTTATTACGATATGATAGAAAAGTTCATGTGTTAATAGTTGTTGATAATAACAAAGATTTCATTGATGAGATGGTTGATCAACTAAAATCTTGAAATTATAAAGGTGTCGTATCTGAAAATACATATAGAAATTATACATTTAATTGTTTTATAATTAATTTCTACATGATTTTCATTTTGTAAGAGATCAATTAATATGATGTTTGTCATTTCATTTATGATTTTTTCATCAATCTCTTTTTAGATTCATTTATGTATCTTGTAAATTTTAAATTTCTCATTTTCTTGTAATGATGAGACTATTTCTAATTTTTCATTTGATGTTTTCAAGTTTATTCCAATGATCAAGATAGCACTGCTATCTAATTTGATATTATATATAATTCCTGTTTTATTATTGGTGTTAGCTAAGTCAGTATAAATTTTAAATTATTCTTTTTATTATATATTCTTATTAGAAACAAATTAAATCTCATTTTTTTCTGTATTTGATTGAAGTTAAAATCTCTTTATTTTGAATCAAATAATTCCTTAGCTAATTGGATAGAGTTTTAACAAAATCTATCAAATATTATATATATGTAGGTAGAAGGAATATCGTCGTCTATATTTTTGTAGCAGCAAATTATTTTGATGAATTATCAGTATAATGATTCAATACTATTGTGATTATTAGCGACAACTCTCATGAGGACTTTTTGTTGTGGCAATCATTTTTTCAAGTGAAGATTGTATCTTAATTTCATATATTTGGAGACTAATTTGTCTGGGATTATTTGAATCGCTAGTTTTTCTTTTTGTTGGAAACTAATTATGATTTGTATTTAATTTCACATTTTTGTTAATGTCTTGACTTTGAATTACTATTTTGTTTAGCATCAAACTCATTTATTCTGTCAATTCATAATTTTTTTTTGGAAGTCAAGAGGAGATGAGAGTGGGGGGTGAGGGTGAATTGATCTGTTTTCATTTTAAAACAAGATGACTATGTGAAAGATTTTGGTAACTATCTTTAGAAAAGTTGGCGAAACAAACAAAATATAAATAAGCAACATATTTAGCAAACTAAAGTAAAACCGATACACGATTTTTATATTGATTTGAAACACAAGTATGGTGCCTATTTTTAGTTTCTTGAATTACATTAGTTTTTCTAGAGCTTTAATGCTAACTTGAGTACTTATCTTCTTTTTTCTGTAATTCAACTTTGCTAGATCAAATCTCCATTCTCTTAAAACCCTTACATATGGATAACTAGAATGATTAATAAGACTTGAAATACTGCTAGCTTATGCAATTTCTCACGTACTAGAGTCAAGTTAAAAAAATATATATATACAATATTACATGCTAAGATTCTAAATCTTTATATTAATAACCGAAAAAACGAGGGCTAGTGTATTATGGAGCCACCCCTCTATTACTCTTCTCTTTTTTATTGGTTGAACTCTGTTACTCTTCTCAACCCAAATACCATGATATGCTAACCAACATATCACAAGTTGCACCTGTACCATTATACACTAGACCAAAGCCCCTATACTGAAATTCTAACTCATTTGATATAAGGGAAAGTAAGAATGTAGATCTTAGGTAATAGTCAAAATCTAAAGGCTCATCTTCTAATATATATAATTAATATTTTTTTTCAAAATAGAAAGACAAAATCACTTACCCAAACATAATACAATAAAAATCCTGGTACGCTTTTAACGTGGAGTTACCAATAGAAATAAAATAATTTATGGGAACAAAAAGGAAACTTACAGACTTACAGCGAGGAGTTAAGTTCTCCCCAATGGAAAACACATAGTGGCCATCTTTATCATCCGGTCTCCGAGGAGGGGATCCATTAAGAGGGATCCCTTGGTAAAATACTGAAGAATAAGCATAATTCAGCCCTGCTTCATTTTCAAACCCTTGACCTTAGTATATTGTTGGAAGAACCTAAATTTGATAACAAGTATTACATGTCATTCTTACACAATGCCATTTTCTAAGAGTGACATAATTCAGAGATTTCACTTAGAGCTTATCAAATGCAACCACATATTTATTTACTGATTTGAACTACATCATGATTTGTAACAGTATGTATATAGCATATTATTGAAGTGTTTGACCATCTCATCTAAAATCTTAAGCCATTTGAGAGAACACACTTTTATTAGTTAATTATATTCTCAACAATTGTTGTTGAAACAAAATTCTCTGACAGTAGCTTTAGGGTGTGCAAGTAGCTTCTGTTAGAATTATTTATTTTATATGGGCTTAACATTAACTTTTATTACACTAAAGTAAAACGGGATGATGTTATTAGTTGGTGGACAAGACACAGACCATGTATTCATGCGGATTTTGTATGGTCCTATATCCATTTCATGTTACTGGTGTAGGCTGGCAATAGTGTAGGCTTGTAGTAGACCTATGAGCCCATAATGGGGGTGAACTAGGTTAATGCTTTAAAGCCTATAAATATAAGACTAGGTCCCCTCTCCTGGCTTTAATATAAGATGTATTCCCATGAGCTGCCAGCCGTCATAAGCAAAGGAGAGGAAGACTCAACCTTCTTCGTCTTCATTTACGTGATACAATGGCAAACAAAGGCACACACCTTTCCTCTCGCATATTCCGCTACTTTATAGGTGTTCTTATATGAAACTATGGTGTGTTTCTATGTTTATTTAACACTTTGTATCAAAGCTTTTTACTTAGATCTTGAACCCTATGACCGAATACTATGATGTATGTTTTGAGAACCTCGATATGATTGCAAATTAATTTTATTTTTCGATGATAAAGTGTTGAAGTAGAGGTGTTAATTGATGTTATGACTAAATAAATATGACGTGATCTATTAAAGTTGAAATTCGATACAGCTCGTAGATTGATTTGGATCGAATTTGTATGAATCTTCATTGTCGCTTTCTTAATAGACTACAATATTTGAAAGATAACTGATTTAGTATTGATATGGTTACTAGATAGATTATTTGGAACGTCTATGGATCTTTGATTTAGATTTAGGTTGTTAAACATAATACTGATTTATAGGCTCCATAATGTCATAAGATATCAAGTTCTTCTCAAGTTTACTGCAGAAATTATTTTGTAACAATATTAGTTTTTCATTTGGCCTAACAGACTTGGAACATCTCAAAAGGTGTAGATATGATTAAGATTCAGGCAATGGCCTAATCAATTGGATTTAGGAAAGTGGATGAAATCAAATCAATTGAATTTGATTTTTAGAAATTGTGGCGTGTTTTTCGAGTTCTGGGGGTTACTGTTGTAGGTAATAGAACAGTTATTTCTGTTTGATGTGAAAATATGAAAATTAATCTATGGAGTTCTGTTACTTTAAAATAAAATTATCTGGAGCTGTAATTCCAAAAAAAAAAGGTTGTTGGTAGGAATTTGATGGGGTTTCAAATTAGACTTTGATACTATTATTGCACAGTAAAGTGTTATGCTTTCTGTAAGGTAATGACCCGATTTAATTCTGATTCTATAGTGTGATTAATTTATGAATCACTATTTCTGTGGGAACATGAAAAACCCCAGTTTAAATATCTTTTTGAGTTTGGAGATGTCCTGCGGAAATAAAATATATAACCTTTTAGAAAAGAAAACTGAACTTAGAACCTCGTGTGTTTTTTTTCGTTGGTTATCCAGCTAATTCTAAAGTATACAGGTTCTACTATCTTATAAGGGGAACCAGAATAGTTGAAACTTTAAAAGCAAAATTTCTTGTATGTGGGACTATCCTAAACTCCGTGGGCATAAATTTATCAATTAAACAAGCATTTAAGGTATTTAATTTCGTACATGATATGAATTTTGAAATTGTTAAAGATCATGCATTGTAAGACCCATTTTATGATGAAATTTTATATAAACTATGAGGTTGTTTTCCTTAAACTTGAATTGTTTTCATGTGTACATGTGTTATTAGTTTGAAAAGTTATACGAGAGCATGATTTTATCTCTCTTGTTGTGAAAATCCATTATCCTAACAATGTTATGGATTGTTATTGTTTTATGAACGAATGAGAGTGATTTTTTTTCTTGATTTACAAATGCTCATGTTTTATAATAAAGAATGTGCATGTGATTGATGAAAGAGATGACCACCGTATGATAAAGTATACGTTTTCATGTGTTTCCTCATGTGATGTGATGTTTAAATATTTTGGGTGGTCATTATCATACTTTTGAATAAAAAGGGAAATGGATATGATGTGGAGTGTAATGAATAAACTTGCAGGGATGAGGTATGACTTTACTGGGGGTTTTAAATATTACATACTTAAGATGGTCCACATTCAGTCCAAATTGAAAAATCTTAAAATAACTCTTCCTGATACTTACATTGTTCACTCTGCTCTTAACTCTTTGCCTGCTGAGTTTAGCCAAATGAATCTTGCCTATAATATCTAAATGTGTTGTTGAATAGGAAAAAATTAAAAAGGAGAAGGGTGTGGTTGCCATGTTAGCTTCCCAGGAAGCTCTAGAAAGGGACCTAGGAAGTTTGAAAGATCTAATAATCTGTAATACCCCAAAAAATTCAAACCAATATTAGATCCATGTACCAAGCTCATTCATAGTACATCATGGTTATTTTATAGTTTTGTGAGTAGGTTAGATGTATATTAAGG